>NC_060125.1:349803794-349943794 GCF_021461395.2 Schistocerca americana | reverse complement strand
GTGGGAAGTGAGAAAACTTGAATTTCATGGTCGAGCGGCTGCTCATAAGCCACACATCACGCCAGTAAATGCCACACGATGTGTCGCTTGGTGTAAGGAGCGTAATCATTGGAGGACTCAACAGTGGAAAATGTGTGCAGTGACGAATCACGGTACGCAATGTGGCGATCCGATGGCAGGGTGTGAGTATGGCGAATGCCCAGTGAACGTCATCTGCCAGCGTGTGTAGTGCCAACAGTAAAATTCGGAGGCGGTGGTGTTATGGTGTGGTCGTATTTTTATGGAGGAGGCTTGCACCCCGTGTTGTTTTGCGTGGCACTATCACAGAACAGGCCTACATTGATGTTTTAAGCACCCTCTTGCTTCCCACCGTTGAAGAGCAATTCGGGGATGGCGATTGCATCTTTCAACACGATCTAACACTTGTTCGTAAGGCACGGCCTGTGGCGGAGTGGTTGCACTCAATAACATCCCTGTCATGGACTGGCCTGCACAGAGTCCTGACCTGAATCCTACAGAGCACCTTTGGGACGTTTTGGAACGCCGACTTCGTGCCAGGCCTTACCGACCGACATCGATACCTCTCCTCAGCGCAGCACTCCGTGAAGTATGGTCTGCCATTCCCCAAGAAACCTTCCAGCACTTGATTGAACGTATGCCTGCGAGAAGGGAAGCTATCATCAAGGCTAAGGGTTGGCCAACACCATATTCAATTCCAGCATTACAGCACAGACTTGTAAGTCATTTTCAGCCCTGTGTCCGGACACTTTTGATCACATAGTGTAGGTTCTGCATCTACAGTCTGAGGTGCTGTGCCTCTCATAGTCGTCTTGCGGACGTTACGGGCATATTAATGATGCCTCTTTTCTGTCAAATCACCACACAAGCCAGGACGGAGGCATGACTGGTACACCCATATCACCTGCAAGACGAGTATTTGAACCGCAGCGTCTGAGAGGTGAGATGCAACACCTAAAAAGTATTTTCAGGAACAATGGGTACTCCACCAGTTACATAAAAGGTGTCATGGAATCAAACACTCGGTAAAGTTACACATTAGAAGAAAACATGATGGGCATGGCCTCTCTGCCATGCATTCGCAGAGTTACAGACAGAATCGCCCTTATACAGCGTGAAAAGGGCGTAAAGACTACAAACTGACAAAGAAGCTCAAAGTGTGTGTGAGATCAGAAACTGAGAAATGAGGTCCATTTGCAGTGCTGCACTGTGACATGTCATCATGAAGTGCTTTGTATGTGATACAAGGCCTCTTCATTTATACAACTCGTTGCACTATTCCTGTGAGCAATGGATAATAAATCTCACAGTCATCTATTGTTAATACATATGCTGCAGTATCTTTGAGAAATTCAAATTCTATATGGATATCTGTTGGCCCTGATTTCACTGTTTCGTTCTGCTTTGAGTAATATATCATGACGATGAGTGCTAATTCTGTAAATTTATGTGGGCTGAGCAAGGATCTTAATTTATCTTCCTTAACATCCACATAGTAAGAATGTCAAAATGTTGTATAAATGTCAAAAGAACCAGATGGAGATCTTATTACATCAGTCCGGTTGTAAATTATCATTTGGGTATAACTCTGAATTAAAGTATACTTTAGTGCAGGTTAACTGACAGTTGCTGAATGTCCTTGAATTCAATTTTGGGCTCCCCTTCCTGTCAGTCTGTAGCACTAGTACAATGAATTGAGGCACTTCTAATTGAACAGCTGTTTTAACAGCACTTGTTTGGCATTTATCAATGGTATTGGATATTCAAACAGTATCCATGAATCGAAAGTTAGTGGGAGCTCAATACCAGCATTCAATACCTAAAAAATATTTCAACTTTTTCATCAGTTATAGAAAAACGAGGGATTTACCACATTCATTTGTGCAGCAGGATTTTTATTCTCTTCGGTCTCACCCTCATCTCTGAATCTATGAGTTATTATCCATTGCACTTCATACCATAATTACTTCAAGATTTGCGTTGATGATTTGTTTCATTTCTACAAAATATCCTATCAGATGCTTGAGTAGCAAACACAAATTAAAGCAATATGTAAAGGTTTTTTTTTTTTTTAAATTACCGCTACCAGTGACAAACTTTGTCAACCATTGTATTACTTATTTATTTGGCGACATGTTTCGAGGTAATACATCATCTTCAGGCTAAATGGAATTACAAAAACAACTTTACAATAAGTCCATACTCACGTTACATAGTCTTTTTGTAAATGCTGTGGTCATCTCCTGAACTCGCCAATATGCTGCCGATATGGTTGCACTATCGGTCGGAGGATGACATTCACGTATCGTACAGCCATTACAGCGACTCCATGACCACCAGTGGCATACGTCAGCCCCACATAATGCCAGCCCGAATCGGCAGGGAACCTCCACCTTGCTGCACTCGCTGAACAGTGTGTCTAAGGCGTTCAGCCTGACCAGGTTGCCTCGAAACCCGTCTCCGACGATTGTCTGGTTGAAGGCACATGCAACACTCATCAGTAAAGAGAACGTGATGTCAATCCTAAGCGGTCCATTCGGCAAGTTGTTGGGCCAATCTGTACCGTGCTGCATGGTGTCGTGGTTGCAAAGATGGACCTCTTCATCGACGTCGGGAGTGAAGTAGCGCAACATGCAGCCTATTGTGCATAGTTTGAGTCGTAACACGAGGTCCTGTGGCTGCACGAAAAGCATTATTCAACGTGGTGACGTTGCTGTCACTGTTCCTCCGATCCATAAACCGTAGGTAGCGGTCATCCAATGCAGTAGTAGCCCATGGGCAGCCTTAGGGAGGCATGTCATAGTTCCTGTCTCTCTGTATCTCCTCCATGTCAGAACAACATCGCTTTGTTTCACTCCGAGACACCTAGACACTTCCCTTGTTGAGAGCCCTTCCTGGCACCAAATAACAATGCGAACGCCATCGAATCGCGGTTTTGATTACAGACAACACGAGTCGTGTACCTCCTTCCTGGTGGAATGACTGGAACTGATTGGCTGCCGAATCTCCTCCGTCTAATAGGTGCTGCTCATGCGTGGTTGTCTACATCTTTGGGCGGGTGTAGTGACATCTCTGAACAGTCAAAGGGACTTTGTCTGTGATACAATATCCACAGTCAACGTCTATCCTTAGGAGTTCTGGGAACCGAGATGATTCAAAACTTTTTTGATGTGTGTATTTGTACAAATACGTGTGAAATATTTTGCATACGTGTAAAACATATTTGACATGTGCGTACATGTGCAAAGCCAGAGGTAAAAAGTTCATCCTAAAACCCTGGAACTATTTAAAGCAAATTTGGTACATATATTAGTTACGATCTGGAAAAAAATGCTGTGGGGGTAAGAGCCACCGGCATTCTACTGGGGTGCACGTGATAATGTGGAAACAGGTGATGGAGGAGGAGATGGACAGACAGCGAGGGGGAAGAAGCAGATGGACATAGATAGGGGGAAGAGGACATGGACAGAGAGGGAGGGGCAAACGGACAGAGAAAAAAGGAAAACGAGGAAATGGACAGAGTGAGGGTAAAGGAGAAGATGGACAGAGACGGAAAGAAAAGGAAATGAACAGGCAGAGGTGGGAGGAGCAGATCGAATAACAGAGGGGTGTGGAGGAGATAGCCAGGGAGAGGGAGAAGGAGGAGGTGGACTAATAGATACATGCCTGGGCAATACCTGGTACTCATCTAGTTCTTTTTTACAGGCACCTCGGAATATTTTACCAATTTTATTTTCACGTTAATGTTGGTCTAGTTGCAGACTTCTATTTCTACGTCCATGTGCTTCTCTACAGCGCCTCTTTGCTGAAAATACCATTTTTACGTATTTTTTTCTGTTGTCTCGTGATTGATTATTGTGTGTATGAGTAACGAGAGAAGTATGTTGTGGCTGTTATAACAATTATAGAAGGAAATTGCTCTCCATTTTTATCAGTTAAGCCGCACTGATAAAAATTATTATTGTTTTGCTTAACCAGTCCTTAGACATGCGAAAGATATCAGTCGAGTTGCCGAAGTTAAAATCTTCTGGGTTTTTAGGCCGCTTCACGTTTCTTCTAAAATCACTGCTAGAACACAGTGTTCTAGCGGTAGTGGACACCAGAAGATCCTGAGGAAGATCCCAGCAGAGGGGTCAAACGTCGATCATTTTAGAAGAAACATGACGCGGCCTAATAACCCACAAGATTTTAATTTCAGTGACAACGACCACGAAAGCTTGCAGACTTACGTAGTCGAGTTCCTGTTGATCTTCCTAGACTTTTCTGGAACAGTCCGTTTTGAAAGTGCTAAGACACTTATAGTATGTAGCTAGTTAGATGACCTAATGTGTCACATTAGTTCAGACCATTTTTCACCATTCCCAGAAAGATATATGATTTAATTAACTTAGAATTTCTCGTTACTATTCTCAGCATGGTAATGTTCTCAAAGCAAAAAGAAGTAGAATCTGGAGTAATTACTGTAAAATTAACTTTTCTGTTACAACTGCCCATATAAAAGTGAATTTGCAACTTTTACTATGGCGCTCTAGAGCCCTCCCTGTAATTCCTCAATCAGTTTGCTCATATGAGTCGTACGAGGTTCAGGTCATCTTCACTTGTCCACCAGTGGTTACTCTGTGCTATCACCACCTCCGTCGTGTCACCAAGCTACAGCCACTGCTCATCGGAAGGCAAGTCACATAAATGCAATTCTTGTTATTGTTTTAACGGCGTTCACATACATTCCTGTTTACTTGAATCCACACTCGCAATCAGAGCAAAATCACCACTTCTGGGCCTTTCTGAAGTAGTAGAGGCGAGGTATACAGTCTATAATTATCTAAGTAAATAAAAAGTACTGTCGCGACTGACTGACTCATCACTGTCCAGCCCAAACTGATAAGAAAAGAAACTTGAGATTTAGAGAGGGTGTTGATCTTATACAGTTGGCCTTCTTTAAATAAAAATAGGGGATTAAAGGTTTTTTGAAAATATTCGGACTATTAAGAGTACTCTGAAGACAGGCTTACGAAAATTGGTGTTCGGTTTCTCGATCATAAATTAAGAAATACATGTTTAAGTAATTTTGGAGAGTTAACCCTTATGAGAGTGAAATAGTTGGTGAAGGGCTTTTTTAACTAAATTATTATTAAATAACTGTAGGGTAGGCATATCGTTTTTATTATTGTAAGTTACTGATGTGCACATCAGAGACAGAGAGAGAAAGTTACGTTACTGCTAAACAATCTTTGCTCTTGTCGTGACACAGACTTTACCTCTGCACAGTTTGATACGCTCTTAGTTGAAGTGTGGTAGGTGATGGACATATTCAGTAGTGCTGTGTTAACTTGTGATAGTGTCTGTTAGATGAAGAAAGATGCATAGTAAAGGACAGCAAGGATGAATATGCAGTGTGTACTGAAAGGCAAAAAGAATACTCATTTTGAATAATGTTATTTTCTTTTAAGAGAAGTTTGAGATAAGACCGCAGCACTGAGCAGCTAGTTTGTCAGAATCATTATTGTCAGCTACTTTACTTTGTTCACTTGCTCAGAGGCGAAAGACCACTCGACTTCCCTGAGTCATGCATTAACATATCAACTCTTTATGTTGCTTGGTTTTTGTAGAATTCTCTGTTAACATTGTACCCTTTTTAAATCATTGTTCACTTTGTTAAGCATACAACACGAAGTTTTACTCTGTCTTTTTGAATACATACGAGGGGAATTTGAAAAGTCCGTGCAAGAATAAGAACTACTTACGTGTATGGGGTAAACCATTTTTATTTTTTGATATAGTCTCCTTTTAGACTTATACATTTCGTTCAACGCTGTTCTAATTTGTTGATCCCTTCCGAATAATAGGAATTGTCCAAGTTTGCAAAATAGCTATTAGTTGCTGCAATCACCTCCCCCTTTGAATAAAATCTTTGTCCCGCCAGATATTTCTTCAAATTGGGGAACAAATAGCAGTTCGAGGGACCCAAGTCTGGAGAATAGGGGGAATGTGAAACGAGTTGGAATCCTATTTCCATTAATTTAGCTACCACAACTGCTGAGGTGCGTGCGGGTGCATTGTCGTGATGGAAAAGGACTTTTTGTGGTCTAATCGCTGGTGTTTTTCTTGCAGCTCGATTTTCAAACGGTCCAATAACGATGAATAAGATGCACCTGTAATAGTTTTACCCATTTCCAGATAGTCGGTGAGGCTTATCCCTTGCAAATTCCAAAAGACAGTCGCCATAACCTTTCTGGCAGAAGGAATGGTCTTCGCCTTTTTTGGTGCAGATTCTCCCTTGGTAACCCATTGTTTAGATTGTTCTTTGGTCTCAGGAGTATAGTAATGTATTCATGTTTCACCCACAGTGACGAAACGACGCTTAAAGTCCTCCGGATCGTTCCTGAACAGCTGCAAATCATCCTTGCAGCACTTGACACTATTCCGTTTTTGGTCAAAGGTGAGCAATCACGGAACCCATCTTCCAGATAGCTTTCTCATGTCCAAATGTTTATGCAAAATATTATTTACCCGTTCATTCCAGATGCCCACAGCACTAGCAATCTCACGTACATTAACTCTTCTGTCATCCATCACCATATCACGGATTTTATCAATGATTTCTGGAGCCGTAACCTCCACAGAGGGTCTAGAACGTTTAGCTTCGCTTGTGCCCATATGACCACTCCGAAAATTTGGAAACCACTTATAAACTGCTCTAATCGAAGGTTCAGAGTCACCATAATGTTTATCAAGCTTCTCTTTAGTCTACTGAGGCGTTTTGCCTTTCATAACGTAATGTTTAATCACCACACGAAATTCTTTTTCGTCCATTTTTTGATTATCCCTCGTCTTCCTTGATTCACAAGAAAGCCAAACACAGAGAAATAGACCAATATGGCTGAAACATCGTGTGCGCTCTTTCCAAAGATGCTACTAACTAAACATTACCTCGATACGCGCCGGTGGAGCCATCTCTCGGACTTTGCACGGACTTTTCAATCACCCCTCGTATTTCGTTCTAAAATCGTTGTCTTGGAATATTATTTCGTAGGAATAGTTACCCTTCCCATCCCACTGTTTACATAAGGTCTATCATGACGCATTACCACATTCCACCATATGGTATGCAACAGTCTGAAGATTGTTGGGAAGTTTTGTTTAGAAATAGAAATCTGGATTTGCCGCTGCCTGCTTGCTGTTTGGTGATGTGCTTTCGAGAAATCTGCAACAAAGTTGTCAAAACGCAAGGTATGTGGAAAGTCTGATTAGAGCTGGATAATTGTTTTTGTTGCGGCGTAACATCAAGCATTGGCACGTCGGCCTGGAACGTTACAGCAGAGAGGACTGTGAGACGACGTCAACCAGTAGTAAGCCGACTATGATGACACCAAGACATGAGCGGCCTCTACACGAAGAGAATAAAAGCTCCGCTCCACCTAGCCGCGGCAGCAATACGAGCCGTGATATAAATGCTATAACAGTAACTTAATTATTATTTGCTTATTGGGAATTGTATTCATTGAAGGACATTGATTATTTGCATGTCGCCATTTGCTTGGGACCCGTCTTTGTAAATGCGCAAAGTTAAGTATTGTCAATTTAATTTACTGCAATAAACTCCACTAATAATATTTGCTTGAATTGTTGTCTGGCTATCCGAGAAAGCGGCTTCCTAGGCACCCTGTATTGGACGAGTGGGCAGGATACGACATTCGACGACGAGGATTCACAAACAAACCCCACGCCTCAAGACCACAGAATTTTCTTTCGTCTTTTGCTGGCGCCTTAATTCTCTCTTGTCTTTACTTTGCGGGGGTGTTTACTTGCTTTAACCATCTTTTATCGTGTTTTTGCTAAGCAGTGTTTTCAGGTGGACGATGCAGATATTTTCTTTGCTTTTGCACTTATTTTTCTTGATTTTCTTGTCTGCTTCTTACATCTGTCTCTTCCATCATGCCCACCCCACCTGTCCCACCCCCTGATCAGGCGCCACAGCTGTCAGTATAAGATGCAACACAGCTAATGCAGATGTTTCAGCTCCAGACTCAGAAAATACGTACACTGCTCAACACGGTGAGCAGCTACTGGCCAACACTGCACACCCGATGGAAGAAGCATCACCTACAGCAGCTATACCGCCTTTTCGCCAGTGTCATGAGGAAGAAGAGGAATAGCTCGAGTGGTTGCAACAATTTGAAGCCCATGTACTTTGCTCAAAACGTACCAGGTACTGTGAATCTACCCTATTTCTTGTCCACAGTAGGGGTAAAACTCAATGGGACCTGGGGCAAGTAAGGCTAGCAACCTGCTTCCCTTGTACTTTAAATATGATGCTGACAGCAATCAGAAAAAATTGCCTCGGACCTTTGGAGGTGACGGAGTCCCACCTCTAATCGACAAACCAAGGACTCCTAAGATACGACTCAGCAAACGAATGGTAACGAGATGGGGAGCTATTAATATCGACGGGGGCTACTCTGGGAAGAAGTTGGAGCTGGCAGAGGCTGCAAGTAAGATGGGGTTGGACGTTTTAGCTGTTAGTAACATTCGGGTAAGGGGTGAGAAAGAAGAGGAAGTGGGAGAGTACTAGGTCTACCTGTCAGGAGTCAAAGCAGAAATAGCACAATGGGGTGTAGGGCTTTACATCAGGAAAGAAATGGAACCCAGCGTAGTTGCAATAAGGTAAGTAAACGAACGACTGATGTGGATAGATTTGACAGTGTCTAGCAAGAAAATTAGGATTGTGTCAGTATATTCGCATTGTGAAGGGACAGATCAAGATAAGATGGATAGTTTTTATGACGCACTCAGTGATGAAGTTGTTAGAGTAAAGGACAAGGACAGTGTTCTGCTCATGGGTGATTTTAATGCCAGGATTTGAATCGAACAGAAGGATATGAAAAAGTTATGGATAAATTTGGAGAGGAATGGAGGCCAAGAGGAACGGGAAACAACTCTTGGATTTCTGTGCCAGTATGGGCTTAGTAATCACAAACTCCTTTTTGAAACATAATAAAATTCACCGATATACTTGGGAAGGCAGGGGAACCAGATCTGTTATTGACTATATAATAACAGATCAGGAATTCAGGAAGGCTATGAGGGACACACGCGTATTCAGGGGATTCTTTGATGACACTGATCACTATTTAATCTGCAGTGAAATTGGTATTGTGAGGCCGAAAGTGCAGGAGGTCAGGTCCATATGTAGGAGGATAAGAGTGGAGAAACTTCCGGATAAGGAAATCAGGCACAAGTACATAACAGTGAACTCAGAAAGGTACCAGTTAGTTGAATGTAGTCAATTACAGTCATTGGAAAAGGAATGGACAAGGTACAGGGACACAGTACTGGAAGTGGCCAAAGAATGTCTTGGAACAGTAGTGTGTAAAGGTAGGATGAAGCAAACAACTTGGTGGAATGACACAGTCAAGGCATCCTGTAAAAGGAAAAAGAAGGCGTATCAAAAATGGCTACATACTAGAACTCAGGTAGACAGAGAAACTTATGTTGAAGAAAGAAACAAAGCCAAACAGATAATTGCAGCATCCAAGAAGAAATCTTGGGAAGACTTTGGAAACAGGTTGGAGACTTTGGGTGAAGCTGCTGGAAAACCATTCTCGAGTGTAATTAGCAGTCTTCGAAAGGGAGGTAAGAAGTAAATGACAAGTATTTTGGACAGATCAGGAACACTTCTGGTGAATCCTGTTGATGCGTTGGGCAGATGGAGGGAATATTTTGAAGAGTTGCTCAGTGTAGGTGAAAATACGGTCAGTAATGTTTCAGATTTCGGTGTACAATGGGATAGGAATGATAATGGAATTAGGATCACATTTGAGGAAGTAGAGAATATGGTCAATAGATTGCAGTGCAATAAAGCGGCTGGGGTGGATGAAATTAAGTCGGAACTCATCAAATACAGTGGAATGTCAGGTCTTAAATGGCTACACAGGATAACTGAAATGGCGTGGGAGTCGGGACATGTTCCATCAGACTGGACGAAAGCAGTAATCACACCAATCTTTAAACATGGAAACAGAAAAGATTGTAACAACTATAGAGGTATCTCTTTAATCAGCGTTGTCGGTAAAATCTTCTCAGGTATTGTTGAACGGAAAGTGCGAATATGAGTTGAGGACAAATTGGATGAAAATCAGTGTGGGTTTAGGCCTCTTAGAGGTTGTCAGGACCAGATCTTTAGCTTACGGCAAATAATGGAGAAGTGTTACGAGTGGAACAGTGAATTGTATCTATCCTTTATAGATCTAGAAAAGGCATATGACCGGGTTCCTATGAGGAAGTTATTGTCTGTTCTACGAGATTATGGAATAGGAGGCAAACTTTTGGAAGCAGTTAAAGGTCTTTACATAGATAGTTAGGCAGCAGTTAGAGTTGACGGTAAATTGAGTACATGGTTCAGAGTAGTTTCAGGGGTAAGATAAGGCTGCAACCTGTCTCCACTGTTGTTCATATTATTTATGGATCATATGTTGAAAACAATAGACTGGCTGGGTGAGATTAAGATATGTGAACACAAAATAAGAAGTCTCGCATATGCGGATGACTTAGTTGTGATGGCAGATTCGATTGAAAGTTTGCAAAGTAATATTTCAGAGCTAGATCAGAAATGTAAGGACTATGGTATGAAGATTAGCATCTCCAAAACGAAAGTAATGTCAGTGGGAAGGAGATATAAACAGATTGAGTGCCAAATAGGAGGAACAAAGTTAGAGCAGGTGGACGGTTTCAAGTACTTAGGATGCATATTCTCACACAATGGCAACATAGTGAAAGAACTGGAAGCGAGGTGTAGCAAAGCTAATGCAGTGAGCGCTTAGCTACGATCTACTCTCTTCTGCAAGAAGGAAGTCAGTACCAAGACTAAGTTATATGTGCACCGTTCAATCTTACGACCAACTTTGTTGTATGGGAGCGAAAGCTGGGTGGATTCAGGTTACCTTATCAATATGGTTGAGGTTACGGATATGAAAGTAGCTAGGATGATTGCAGGTACTAGTAGATGGGAACAATGGCAGGGGGGCGTCCACAATGAGGAAATCAAAGAAAAACTGGGAATGAACTCTATAGATGTAGCAGCCAAGGAAAACAGGCTTAGATGGTAGGGTCATGTTACATGCATGGGAGAAGCAAGGTTACCCAAGAGACTCATGGGTTCAGCAGTTGAGGGTAGGAGGAGTCGGGGTAGACCAAGGAGAAGGTACCTGGATTCGGTTAAGAATGATTTTGAAGTAATAGGCTTAACATCAGAAGAGGCACCAATGTTAGCACTGAATAGGGGATCATGGAGGAATTTTATAAGGGGGACTATGCTGTAGAGTTCAGACTGAACACTGAAAGGCATAATCAGTCTTAAATGATGATGATGATGAGTAGGAGGTACAAAGTTCAGACTCATCCAAAAGTTATATCCTAAGCCCACTCCCAGTGAACTTTCGTATGATCAGGTTGTAGATTCGCTAACTATCTATTATGACCAACAAGTGAATGTGGTAGCGGCTAGATATCAGTTCTTTAATTTTAGAAAATGGTAAGATCAAACTTATCGTGAGAAGTAACAGATTTGCAGAATATTATGAGGAAATGCTAATTCAAATGTGCTTGTGGTGCTTTATATTCCGATGTTACGTTGCATGATGTGATCATGTAGAATGTACCTGATGTTAAACTGCGAGAACACATTTTGAATCAGTCCGATTCATCATTTCAGCAGGTAGTGCAAATACTAGATCAATACGATTCAGGTGTCCTGTCGGATGATAAATTTGAGCAGCCAGCAATTTGTCAGGTTGAGATCCTTGTTTGCAACTGGCCCATTCGGCAGAAGCAGCTTTCGCTCGCCATGCTTAGCAAACAGCGCTGCACACTTCATAAGCAGCTCACTAAACAGACTAACAGAATTAATTCTTGCCCTCGGTGTTATTCACGGCACGACCGCCAAAACTGCCCCTCCTGACAAACTCAGTGTTATGCTTGTGGCAAGAAAGGGCTTGCACAATCTGTGTGTTTGCAATGGAACAAACATAAGAATTCGGCCCACTCACAAAAATCTAGTTACAAGACCCATGTCATTAAAACAGTATATTCAAAGTCTGCAACAGGCATTCGCAAAACTGGCACGTCAGTAGTTTCTTCAGTGATATGCCAGTCCAACAAACTTTTTGTTAATTTGCTTCTTTTTAGGAAACATGTGAAATTTCAGTTGGGCATGGGTGCCTCTGTCACATTGCTAAATCGCCACACATATAAACTTTTAGTCTCCCCACACCTGTCTAAAACTAGCATGCAACTGACGGCTTATAAGGGACAAAACATTCCCATTCTCGGAAAATGTACTTTGCCTGCCATGTATCGCTCACATACGCAAAGACTTTTACGCTGCTACAGTCATGCGATGGGGAGAACATATTTGTCTTGATTCATTTGATTTGTTTAGCTTTAACATTCAGCACAATGTGTTGTCAGTGTCTGCATTCCATGCACAAGACGGTGTAGCTAGTTTGCCAAGAGAATTCCCAGCACTCTTTTCTGAAGGTTTAGACAAGGCTAACAATTTTGTTGTACATATTACTCTCAAAGACCATTCTCAGCCAAAATTTTGCTGGGCCAGAACTGTTACCATTACATTACGGGACAAAGTCGCTGCTGAACTTAAAGAATTGCAAGAGAGGGGAGCTATTGTGCCCATACAACCTAGTCAATGAGCAAGTCCACTGCTTTTGCTCCCCAAACCTTTAGGTCGCATTCGCCTCTGTGTTGACTTTAAGTCTACACTCAATTCACAAACTGTGATTGATACTTATCTATTGCCACGCCCAGAGGATCTCATGGAAAGATTAGGCGCTGGTCGCTACTTTTCAAAAATTCCTTTGCGTGATGCATATCTTCAATTACCACTCGATGAAAAATCTCAAAAAGTATATGTAGTAAATATTCATTTGGGTTTGTTTAAATATTTGCGTTTGCCTTTTGGCAGTGCTTCTACACTCGCCATTTTACAACGGTATTTGGAACAGCTGACTGGACAAGTGCCAGACTGTTCAAACTATTTGGACGATATTGTCGTAGCACCTGAAGAAGATATTGCAAATTTCGTTTCGTGTGTTGTCTGATGCAGGACTTAAGTGTAGACTGGACAAGTGTAATTTTTAATCCTCAGTTGCAGCATCGTGGTGTACATCCTCTTCAGTCGCATTTGGCAGCCATACGAGATTTGCCAGTTACTCGCAATGACACAGAATTTCACTCAGTCTCAGCGAAAATGAACTACTGTATTCGATTCATACCGAGTGCTGCACAAATCGCGGCTCCATTGCATCGCTTGCGTCGCAAGGATGTCTCCTTTGTTTGGACAGATGAGTGCCAAGTAGCTTTTCAAAAACTTAAAGACGCATTGCTCAGTGATCAATGTTTAATTCGCTTTGATCCTGACAAACCAGATGTACTGCGAGCTGGCACTTCCTCTAACGGAATCGGTGCAGTGCTTTCTCACAGAACTGGTGATAAAGACAGGCCTATTGCTTTCGCATCAGAAGTGTTGGCCAAAGCTGAGTGTAACTATTCCCAAATTGAGAAAGAGGCTTTGGCTATTGTGTATGGCGTTACCAAATTCCACCACTATTTGTATGGCAGAAAATTCTATTTAGTAATGGATCACAAGCATTTGCAGACCTTGTGTCATCCGAAGAAAGCGGTTCCTGTAGGACCTGCCAAATATTGCAAAGATGGGCTTTGTTGTTGTCTCAATACCAGTACGAGATTGTGTAACGTCCGACGGCTCAACATTGTAATACGGACGCACTTTCACGTCTTCCGATTGGCCCTGATACAGACTTTGACGCTTCTGCTGCAACTTGTTGTCACATCGATGCTCAGTATTCTGAATTGTTTCAATCTTTTCCACTGAACTATAGGAAAATTGCACAGGCCACGGAAGCTAATTCATATTTGAACATTTTGGTAACATACATTCGCACATCTTGGCCTCGTTCCTTGCACAGCGCAAAGAACTCTGTAGTGCACCGATACTTTGCACGTCGGCATAGCCTCGCTGTACAGACAGGAGTGACTCTTGTTCTTAATGACGATGGACAGTCACGTGTGTTGATCCCTAAAGCCTTGCAAAAAGACGTGTTGCAGTTACTTCACCAAAGCCACTGGGGGACTGTTCGTATGAAACAGTTCGCGCGTCGACACTGTACTTGACAGGGTATGGACACCCAAACAGAACAGATGACGTCACAGTGTCACGCATGTGCGAAAAATCAGTGCGCTCCGCTACAAAAATTCTCTGCTTGGCCTAAGTCGAAATCACCATGGCAACGTGTGCACATAGCCTTTGCAGGACCTTTTTGGAACACTCTTTGGTTGATCGTCGTTGACTCCTTTTGCTGTGCCACTGAACTCGACAAAATTCAGGTCTAATACTCCATTTTTTGCCTCGAATGTTTACCTGAAGTCATAGTGTGAGACAAAGACCCTCAGTTCATGTCAAATGAATTTGCAACATTCTGTGAACGCAATGGCATACAGCATCTAACTAGCGCACCGTTGAATCCACAGTCAAACGACAAAGCGGAACGTTTTGTCAGTGCCTTAAAGCAGCAGATGGCCAAACTTCGCTACGCACGCACCAGGGATCAAGCATGCCGGCAGCTGTGGCCGAGCAGTTCTAGGTGCTTTAGTCTGGAACCGCGCTGCTGCTAAGATCGCACGTTCGAATCCTGCCTCAAGCATGGATGTGTGTGATGCCCTTAGGTTAGTTAGGTTTAAGTATTTCTAAGTCTAGGGGACTGATGACCTCAGATGTTAAGTCCCATAGTGCTTAGAGCCATTTTGGGTGAAGCATTGCAACTGTTTCCCGCCTCCTATCGTTCGCACCCACGAGATGGACCATCACCGCCGCCACCGGACACTGCTCCACCTGCTCCACATTCCTCAGCATCCGGCGCTGAAGAAAGGCCCCAAGTATCGCTTTGCGCCGTATGATTTTGTCTTTTACAGAGTTTTTAGCGGCAGTAGGCGGTGGGCGCGAGGCGAGATCGTCCATCGACTTGACGCTTGCATATATCTTCTTTCAGGCCAGACGACTTGCAGCGGCGACATCAAAATCAACTTCGCTTTGTCATGTGCACGACGATCTTTCAATATCTTTTCCCCCAGATTCACGGATCCAGAGGACTGCGCGGCCATAGTAGCCGCCAGAAGGTGTCATCACGACACCGGGGGACGACCCCATGGAGACGGAGCCTTCGTCTCCTCTCGTCCTAACGATGGAGCTGGACCAGCCCACACCGCAGCTGCCGACGCCTTCCACATATGGTTATTGGCCTCCGAAGGTGGATGCCTACCCTTCTGGTCGTTTTCCTGGGGACGTTTCTGCCAAAGCGAAGGCCCGATGGCGGGGTACGACCGGAGGCTTGACGTACCCTGCAACCACAGCTTCCGGTCCAGTGCAGCGTCCACCCTCCAGCCTCCCCCGCCGTTGTCGTGCTCCCTAAACGACGACGATCCGGCGCTTGGGGGCGGGGGGGGGGGGTGGAGGGGGGGAGGAATGTTCCGGTGTAACATCAAGCGCAGGAACGTCGGCCTGGAACGTTACAGCAGAGATGGCTGTGAGACGACGTCAGCCAATAGTACGCTGACGAGGATGACACCACGACACGAGTAGTCCCTATACGAAGAGAATAAAAGCATCGCTCCGCCTAGCCGCGGCCACACTAGAAGACGAGCAGTGATGTAAAGGCAGAGATGAAAGAGGATGTAGATAAAGATGAAATGGGAGATACGAAAATGCTTGAAGAGTTTGACAGAGCACTGAAAGAGTCGAAACAAGGCTCCAGGAGTAGACATCATTTCATTAGAACTACTGATAGCCTTGGGAAAGCCAGCCATGACCAAACTCTACCATCTGGTGAGCAAGATGTATGAGACAGGTGAAATACCCTCAGACTTCAAGAAGAATATAATTCCAATCCCAAAGAAAACAGCCAGCCGCGGCGGCCAAGCGGTTCTAGGCGCTTCAGTCCGGAACCGCGCGACTGCTACGGTCGCAGTTTCGAATACTGCCTCGGGCATGGATGTGTGTGATTTCCTTATGTTAGGTTTAAGTAGTTCTAACTTCTAGGGGATTGATGACCTCAGATGTTAAGTGTCATAGTGCTCACAGCCATTTGAACCAAAGAAAACAATTGTTGGCAGGTGTGAAAATTACCGAACTATCAGTTTAATAAGTTACGGCTCCAAAATACGAACACGAATTCTTTACAGACGAATGGAAAAACTGGTAGAAGCCGACCTCGGGAAGATCGGTTTGGATTCTGTAGAAATAGCGGAACACGTCAGGCTATACTGACCCTAAGACTTATCTTAGAAGATAGATTAAGGAAGGGAAAATCTACGTATCTTGCATTTGTAGACTTAGTGAAAGGTTCGAATACTATCTTTCAAATTCTCAACGTGGCAAGGGTCAAATACAGGGAGCGCAATGATATTTACAATTTGCACAGAAACCACATAGCAGTTATAACAGTCGAGGGGCATGAAAGGGAAGCAGTGGTCGGGAAGGGAGTGAGACAGGGTTGTAGCCTATTCTCGATGTTATTCAATCTATATATTTGGCTACAAGTAAAGGAAACAAAAGAAAAATTTGGAGTAGGAATTAAAATCCATGGAGAAGAAATAAAAACTTTGAGGTTCGCCGATGACATTGTAATTGTATCAGAGACACCAAAGGACCTGGGAGAGCAGTTGAACGGAATGGATAGCGTCTTGAAAGGAGAATATAAGATGAAGATCACCAAAAGCAAAACGATAATGATGGAATGTAGTCGAATTAAATCGGGTGATGCTGAGGGAATTAGGTTAGGAAATGAGATACTTAAAGTAGTAGATGAGTTTTGCTATTTGGGGAGCAAAATAAGTGATAATGGTCGACGTAGAGAGCATATGAAATGTAGACTGGCAATGACAAGGAAAGCCTTTCTGAAGAAGAGAAGTTTGTTAACATCGAATATAGAATTAAGTGTCAGGAAGTCTTTTCTGAGAATATTTTTACGGACTGTAGCAATGTATGGATGTGAAACATGGACGGTAAATAGTTTAGACAAGAAAAGAATAGAAGCTTTCGAAATGTGATGCTCCAGAAGAATGCTGAATATTAGATGGGTAGATCACGTTACTAATGAGGAGATACTGAATAGAAGTCGACAGTAGAGGAATTCCTATTACAGTTTGACTAGAAGAAGGGATCGGTTGGTAGGACATGTTCGGAGGCATCAAGGGATCACCAATTTAGCACTGGAGGGCAGTGTGGAGGGTAAAAATCGTAGAAGGAGACCAAGAGATGAATACACTACGCAGATTCGAAAGGATGTAGCTTGCAGTACGTACTTGGAGATGAAGAAGCTTGTACAGGATAGAGTAGCAAGCAGAGCTGCATAAAACTAGTCTCTGGACTGAAGACCACAACCACAACAACAACAGTGACTTATGAACTGTATTATTTGCTTGTATGAAAATCGTATATATCTCAAAGGACATTGATAATTTTCCTGACGCCATTTGCTTGCGACCCATCTTTGTAAATTTGCAAAGTTAAGTATTGTCAATTTAATTTACTGTAATAAATTCAAGTAATAAGATTTTATTGTATTGTTGTCTGGTTATCGGAGAAAGCACTTTCTTAGGCACCCTATCTTGGACGAGTGGGCAGGATACGACAATTTTACTTCAGTTGCGAATTTAATATAAAGACAAGTTGTATTCAGGCTAGTTCTGCTTCCAATCAAATTATGTTCTGTTTAGTTATTGTTTAGCATTTGAGTTTAAGTTGAGTAAGAGTTTATGGGTAATTGCGTATACGTATAGTTTTCGTAATAGTAGACTTTTATAGAGTGTGCGGTAAATTTGGGATAAGTTTAATAGAGTAACACTTAATGGGGAACATATGTCGACCTTTTCTGACAGGATAGTTCGTTGGTTATTTTTGAAACAGGTAGTCAGATAGTGTCGCACTTCACGAAAGCAAAAAAATAAGCTGGACTAATTTTACTAGTGTCGTACTTCTTTTTCATGCAATTCGTTTAATATTTTCTGTTCACTTTGTGAAATTTTATGTCATGTGACGACTATAAAAAAAATGGGTCAAATGGCTCTGAGCACTATGGGACTTAACATCTATGGTCAACAGTCCCCTAGAACTTAGAACTACTTAAACCTAACTAAGCTAAGGACAGCACACAACACCCAGCCATCACGAGGCAGAGAAAATCCCTGACCCCGCCGGGAATCGAACCCGGGAACCCGGGCGTGGGAAGCGAGAACGCTACCGCACGACCACGAGATGCGGGCTGTGACGACTATCGATTACTTTATCACATAAAGAATTCGCATAAAAGTACAAGTCATGTGTTGATTTCATTTATTGTTGTGTATATGGGTGCATGATAGTGCTGTTTTGTTTGGTCATGGTAGCAATTTTGTTTTTCCAAGAAACAGTATTTCATCGTGTTTCGTACAACAGAAGAAAATATGGAAGACCGTCGTAGCACAAGACTACAGAGGATGTTACAAAATAACGAGTCCGTACAGGATGAGATAAACCACCTCGAGCAATTTGCTACTACCAATAGTTTATGTGAGACCACAGGAAATTGCGCTGATCCACGGTTATTAACCAACTTAGCGAACAATAGTGAAAGAGAACAAACGGTGGTAGTGAACATGCAAGTTCTGAAGCTGAGTCGGTCGGAGCTTAAGTCGCCACAGTCTAGCACATGGTTACAAAATTCAGTTTTGTGTCAATTTGTTTTGAACACGGGGCGCTCTCGGTGAGTAATAATACGGTATCACACAATGTGAACCTGGTAAGTTATCAGAATGAATTTGTCAGAGGTTTGAAAAATCACAAAATGAAATGGGAACGATCTGAAGAATTTAAGGAAGAAAATTGTAAATTACTTAGGAGAGAAATAAAAAATCCCAGAACGAAAATAGGAAATTACAGAAAGAGAACAGATTACCACATAGAGAAGACATTAAAAACGACAGTCAACCGATTCTTTGCAGCTTTGATGAAGGATTACGTAACTTGGAAGCTGAATGTGAAAACTTGAAAAAAATCAGCAACATGATAAGGACGAATTGTTGCCTAAAATTAACAGTGTTATTCCGAGTGCGATAGTGACACACGTAAGCGAACAGTGCAAACAGCTTGACACAAAATTCAGTGAAATCAGCGAACGTATGGAAACCTTAACATTTAATTGTGGAGAACAAAAGGAAAAGTTAAATACCGTTAAGGAAAGGATGGATGCCGTGACCACAGAACTCGCAAATTCACCAACCAATGCAGACAGAGATACAAATGACACAGTCCAGTACAGTTATCACACACAGCACAATATGACACATTAATAAATTTTAAAGTCATCCAGGAGAAAATCAACTGGGAAAATAAGCGTTGCAGGAATACTATAAATGAAAAGGTCGACAGTATTGAAAGAAAGCTTAATCGCGAGGACGAAATGGACGAATTTGACCGTTTGCATTCATATTCAGAGAACTTTGGGTTCATACAAATTTATGGCGTTTAGGTGATTTTCCACGTGAACAGCACCAAACATCCAGATAAGGCAATGGATCGCCGACGTGATGCAATAGAGAACAATCTATTCCACGCAAAAATTTAACAAAGATTTTTTGGAACTACGTAAATTCGAAGTTTTCAGGAGTTACAACCACAGAAACATTCACAGACGGAATAACTGACATGGTCCATATGAGAAACAGTTCTCGCAGTTTAGTGAAAATTGTAACACAAGTAATTTCCCTATTGTGACAGAAGTAACTTCCGAAGGCCTGACTATAAGTATAATAACACTCGTCACAGCAATTACGCTAATGAGAACTGGTGTAATCACAATTATCATAACAATCAAAATAATCACAGGTAATACTCTAACTCACATTGTAATCATGAAAATTCTCATGGGCACGGTTCAGGTAGATCAAATTCTTAAAACATGTGACACAACAACAATTATGCAAACAGCAACCAAAACAGTCAAAACCAACACAGTCACAGTAATCAACGACATAATTCAACACTGGTAAATTCTGGAAGGGCAAGCCAAGTACGACAGATAGAAATTACTGTAGTCAGCTCACCAAATCCACGAGTTAATCAACAACAAGGAAGCAATACATAACAATGACTCGCACTCCGGCAGCAAACAATGCTGTGGATCACACGAAACACGCCGCTGCCGAAACTGCGACTTTTCTGCGTTTTGTAGACATTACAGACTTTTTACTGGAAGAGACTGATGACAAACAAACATTTCAGTAGGCACTATTCTTTCCGCCTTTCTTGATTCAGGTAGCCCTAGTTCTGTGGTCAGTAGTGACACTGTATTCTACAAATGTATGGCAACTACAGATGTACGACAACAATGCATTGTCCGACTTTACCTATACGTAAGATTAAAATAAAAGGAGCGAAATGTGGAAAAAGTGTTGAAGGATATTAGGAGCACATTTTCTAAGCAAATACAAAGCCGTTTTGAATTTCAATGACGAGGAAGTAGGAGTGGAAGTGGAAGGTAAGTCAGTTTCATTAACATTTCAAGACTGGATCACAAACAAGAAAAAGAAATAAATTATTTGTGTTTTTTTTATAAATAATGCATCATAATTTCCATCAGAGTACTTTCGTTGTGTCCCAAGCTATGCATATACTATTTATGATGAAATGGATCAGGAAATCAATACACAGAGTCTCATTTAGGAGAAAGTGGATAGAGTAAAGGAATTTACTGTAACTGACAGAAAGTATCTTCTGGACATTTTGCGCACACATTCCACTGTTTTTACACATCGCGCGGGAACTAATACTATTACACCACACACGAGGCAGGAAACTTTTGACAAGACTCTGGCGACCTTCGTCGAGCAACAAACTTCATTTATCGCGCAACCAATTGAGTGATTTGCTGTCACGATGCATATGCTAAACAAACTGTCCAAGAACTTCAAAATTTCGTCTAGAATCCGAATAAGAACAAATAATTTCTAATAAAATGAACACTGATAGTATTGTTTTAAATCACTTCTGAGTGAATGGACAGGTTATGAGCAATGTGTTGTTCACTTGAGAAATATTTTTGACTGTACACAGTTATGAGAATCAAAGACTTATAACATTTTCTACCTCTTTTGATGAAATATACAGGTTGTTACAATGAAAACTGTGTAGTCAGGAAAGAGAGTAATAGGTGTTTTCATGAAAAAAGTTATTTAGGATCTATGTGAGAGGTAGTGAAGTTGTGTTTATTAATATTAAATATTTACAATTATAGCTATGAGATGTTGTTTATGTGGAAATAAGTGGAGAATAACAGAGCAGGGAATTGTTACTTGTAGTCTGTACTGAGAAGAAGGCAGTGAATGTAATTAGTATTGTAATAAAATAATGATATTTGTGTTTGTTAGGTACATGAGATGATAATTATGAGATTTATGATGCATACTGCTCTAGAATGAGGCAAGTACTATCACGATTAATGTAGAGAAAGAGTGATCGAGGAATGGTTAGAGCATAGGGTTCCCGTTCCTTGTTGCAGTCAGCTTATAGCCATGAGGATGCATTTCGTATTTATAAACATAAAAGGTCAGTTTTATAAAAGATGTGGCTAGATTACGATAGTGAATGAAGGTAATGTGGCTTGAGACAACGCAGTTATTTCTTTGATGTGGAGTTTATGATTATCTCTTGCAAATTATTCAGTCTTTTTCTAAATATATAGCGTCAGTTTTTTCAGCAGAACAAGACAACACGTTACAGTTACGAAAATTTTACAGTAATTCGAGAAGTGTACGTTATTGTCCCCATTTGCTCACGAAAATTCTTTTGCAAAGATTTGAGTCAGCTGTGATTGCTACTCTATGCTGTGACACTCTCTTTTAGCATATGGTACCTCATTTAACTTTTTGTGACTTATAGGTGTGCTAGCGTCTATTTTCTTGTTTATACTAATGAACAAAATTTTTCGTCTAATTTGTATATAGCTGCGTGTACTCAAAGTTTAACTTCTATTGAATTCTGTTGAACTAATCTGCCTTTTCTTTGTCTAACAGATAAACTTTACGTATGTATGAAATGATTTCATAACAAGATTGTCCATCAGTATAGATGTTTGGGAAATTTTGGAAGTGAAGATGAAATTCATGACCCTTGAGGAGTGACATGAATAAACAATATTCTTAGAATTAGAAAAAATCAATAAGAGAAATGAGATGCAGGAAGTATGTGGGAGACTAATGATGTTTTTTTTTTGTTCTTTTTTCAGCTTTATTATTTTTGCCATGGTATAAGATTCTTTTGTATATATTTTTCTGTAGCATGAGTGACATTTCAGTTTAACTGTCTTCTTGTATTTACATGTGAAATGACATAATAACAAGCAATGGTTTAGCTTAAGGAATTTTCAGGATGAATTTGCCTCTTACACTTACGTCATTTATTGAGTTTCTTTATAATGCATATTCTCTGTAAAAAATTGTTACTGTAGGATGTGAAGCCATTAGTATAATAATTAAGTGATGTGTAGTACTGTGTGAGCTCTCATAAATCATGAAAGATATGTAAGAAGTTATGAAAGATACTTCAGGCAGAAGCAAAGAGAAAGAGGTAAGAAAGGAAGTTGTACAATATATGCACTAGCAAACAAATGGTTGCAAAGATGAATTTGAGATGAAATGATTAGGTAGGGTAATTATCAGATGAAATATGATTACACAGGGCAAATAGGGGAAATAGTCAGGTAGGGCAAATATTACAAATGGTTATGTAGGGCGATGAAGCTAAATAACTTGAATTTATAAGAATGTATAAAATATCTGACAAAAAGAAGCTGAGAGATAGGGTAAAAAATTGTATTTGTTGCAATTACAGGTAAAATGATTAAGAGGTGCACAAACTAAGGGATAAAATAAACTAGATAACATGCTAATTACTGACCGTATTAAGTACAATAACAAACTGATGTTTGACTGACTGCATAAAGTACTCTTTGATGTGAACCTTTCTTACTCCCTAATCCATGTTTACCTAGGTATATAATTGTGTTCTCTTCGTCTGTGTGTGTGACCACTATCCTCATTTGTTTATTTCTTGTGTGTGAGCACTATCTTTATGTGTCTCTTTCTATTGATTACTTTATTCACCTGTTCTTGAATTTTACAAATATTTTTTACTTATAGTTCTTAAACTCATATCCTTGCAAAACTATTTTTCTCTTCGTATTTGTAATATGTTTTATATGTTCCTATATATAATGTTTAGAATTCTGTCCTCATCCAATTACTGTCTGAAATGACCATCGTACAAAATTCTACTCAGGGAAAGTGGACGATATGTAAGGTGGGCATGTCATTTGGATTTTTGTAAATTATCGATGCACACTTCAGGGAGAGCAAGTTGTGTTACTGTTAAACGATCTTTGATCTTGTTATGACATAGTCTTTGCCTCTGTGCAGTCTGTTTCTTTCTTAGTTGAAGTGTGGAGAGGATGGATTTATTCAGTAGTACTGTGTTGCCTTTTGATTGTATCCATTGGATGAGAAAAGATTTATTCTAAAGAACAACAAGGAGAAATATGATGTATGTATTGAAAGATGAAAATAATACAAATTTTGTATAATTTTAATTGTTTTAAAGAGAAGAAGTCTGAGGTAAGACTGCAACACTGAGCAGCTAGTTTTTTAGAATGATTTTTGTCAGCTACATAACTTTGTGCACTTGCTCAGAGCTCAGAGAGAGACCACCTCACTTTCCTGAGTCATGAATTAACATATCAACTGATAAAGTTGTTTGGTTTTTATAGAAATTCACTGTTAATATTTCACCCTTTTTAAATCATTGTTCACTTTGTTAAACGTAGTATTGTTCAAATCAAAATGAGGTTTTACTTTTTTTTACACTCTTCACTCTAAAATTCTTGTTTTGGAATATCATTTCGTAGGAATACTTACGATCCCCAGGCCACTGTTTAAAGAAGGTTTATCATTATACATTTCTACATTGCACCATGTAGTTTGCAACAGTTTGAATACTGTTTGGAAGTTTTGTTCAGAAACAGAAATCTGGCTTAGCCACTGCCTGCTTGCTGTTTGCTGTTGTGATTATGAGAACTCTGCAACAATGTTGTCAAGACGTGAGGTAAGTGGAAACAGTGCATAGAGACAGATAATTGTTTTACTTCAGTTGCGCATTTAACATAAAGACAAGTTGTTTTTAGATGAGTTACAGTTCAGTTCAAATTAGGTTCTATTTAGTCAAAGGTTAGTATAGGAGTTTAAGTTGGTTAAGATTTTGTGGGTACATAATTTTGATAATACATAGACTGTTTGTAGAGTGGGAAGTAAATTTGGGCTACATTTCATAGAGAAACACATAGTGGGGAACTTATAGAACTTCTGAAGTATTTTTAAACTATGAAAACTGTTATACAGTAGTAATGAAGAATAGGCTGAAGTTTAAGAGATTAGTCAGGAAGAATCAATATGCAAAGAAATGGGAACGGAAGTATTAAGGAATGACAAGATACGCTTGAAGTTCTCTAAGGCAGTAGATTCGTCAATAAGGAATAGCTCAGTAGGCAGTACAGTTGAAGAGGAATGGACAGATCTAAAAAGGACAATCACAGAAGTTGGACAGAAAAACATGGTACAAAGAAGATAACTACGAAGAAACCATGGGTAACAGCTGAAATATTCCAGCTGGTCGATGAAAGAAGAAAGTATAAAAATGTTCAGTGAGATTCATGAATACAGAAATACAAGTCGCTGAGGAATGAAATAAATAGGAAGTGCAGGAAAGCTAAGATGAAATGGCTGCATAAAAAATGTGAAGACATCGAAAAAGAAATGATTGGCGGAAGGACTCACTCAGCATGGAAGAAAGTCAAAACAATCTTCGGTGAAATTAATAGCAAGGGTGGTAACATTAAGAGTGCAACATGAATTCCACAGTTAAATGCAGAGGAGAGAGAGCGGATAGATGGAAAGAATACATTGAAGGCCTCTGTGAGGGGGAAGATTTGTTTGATGTGATAGAAGAAAAAACAAGAGTCCGTTTAAAAGGACAGGGGATCCAGCAATAGAACTAGAATTTAAATGAGCTTTGGAAGACTTAAGATCAAATAAGTCAGAAGCGATAGATAACATTCTATCAGAATTTCTAAACTCATTGGGGGAAGTGGCAACGAAATGATTATTCACGTTTGTGTGTAGAATTTATGAGTCTAGAGACATACCATCTGACTTTCGGAAAAATTTGCGAGAATTATCGCACAGTCAGCATAACAGCTCATGCATCCAATATATATGGAGAAGTATAGCAAAGAAAATTGGGAATGTGCTAGATGACGATCAGTTTGGTTTTAGGGAAGATAGAGGCATCAGAGAGGCAATTCTGACGTTGTGGTTGATAATAGAAGCAAGACTAAAGAAAAATCGAGACACGCTCATAAGAATTTGTCGACCTGGAAAAAGCGTTTGAAAATGTGAAACAGTGCAAGATGCTTGAAATTCTGAGGAAAATGGAGGTAAGCTATAGGGAGAGAGGCGTAATACACTGTATGTACAACAGCCAAGAGTGAATAATAAGAGTTCTGGCTCTGAGCACTATGGGACTTAACATCTGTGGTCATCAGTCCAATAATAAGAGTGAACGACCAAGAATGAAGCGCTTGGATTAAAAATGATGTAAGACAAGGCTGTAGTCTTTCGCCCTTATTGTTCAATCTGTACATCGAAGGAGCAATGGTGGAGATAAAAGAAAGATTCAGGAGTGGAATTAAAATTCAAGGTGAAAGAACATCAGTGATAAGATTCGCTGATAACAATGCTATCCTGAGTGAAAGTGAAAAATAATTACCTGATCAGCTGGATGGAATAAACGGTATAATGAGTACAGGGTATGGACTGAGAGTAAATCGAAGAAAGCCGGAGGTAATGAGAAGTAGCAGAAATGAGAACAGCGAGAAATTTAACATCAGGACCGATGGCCACGAAGTAGATGAAGTTAAGGAATTCTACTACCTAGGCAGAAAAATAACCAATGACGGATGGAGTAAGGGCGACATGTAAAGCAGACTGGCAGTGGCAAAAAGTGCATTCTTGGACAAGAGAAGTCTACTAGTTTGAAACATATAGGCCCTAATTTGAGGAAGAAATTTCTGAGAAAGTACGTTTGGAGCACAGTATTGCATGGTAGTGAAACATGGAAAGCTGGGAAACCGGAAAAGAAGATAACCGAAGCATTTGAGATGTGGTACTACAGACGAATACTGAAAATTGGGGAGGGGGGGGGGGGATGATAAGATAAGGAATGAGAAGGTTGTGCAAATAATTGAGGACGTAGGTGCTACTAAAAAAGAGAAAAAAACACTTTATACGATAGCAATATAACTCCACTTCAAATCATTGAGTGCAAACTGTGCTACACCTACCCAGAAGCGACTGCTGCACGCTGTTATGGCGTTTCAAGCTGCATGGGAAACAAACATTCGCAGGCTACAGACACAGTTCTATTCTGTGGACCAAGAAGATATTCTTGCCACCAAGAGGCATTTTAAAATGTATAGTGGCACCAAGGTGCATTAACATTTATCATACCATGTTCCTATTGGCTGTGAACCACTTATTGTAATATACATGAAAGGAATGTTTTCTTTACAAAAATGGTAAAAACGATATTACAGTGATAAACGGTTACACAAAATATGACGTGGCGCTATACATCGTCAAAAGCTACAATGACGAAACCTGTGCGATTTGACAAGTGATATAAAATCAAAACATAAAATAGCAGTAAAGACATATGCCTCAAAGTTAAACGTAGGTAATAAAACAAGGGAAGGGGAATGCAATATTTTCGTTGAAATTCTAACAGAACGTTTGTCAAGCCCAAATTCGGTACCAGAAAGTACCCAACATATTCCACTGCGCTTACATCAGTTGTAGAACCATTTATTCTTAATTAATACACCCAGTTCTTTTTTATAAAATATAGGACGTATTTTAGTATAAACAAAAATCAGTTATGGGAGATACGTCCATATAAAAATACGTAAGAAATATTACTTGCTGCGACGCACCATCAAACGTTAAAATCGTAACGTCTTGTGACTCTTTACAAAGGATATAAATTCAGAGTACGAAATACAGAGTGTAGTCGTACATCTCAAACCATAAAATATAAAACACGGACGGTGGAAACTGTTTGGAGCGAGAGGGTAGGGACGAAAGGGAGAGACAGGGGAGATGTATTATTATATAAAATTAAGCAGAAACAGAAGTGTTTATCAGAATCATATATGGTACGATACAGTACACGAAGGGGAAAATATCAAAATCAGTATCGATTTCTGTCAAGTGGAGATCTATAGCTATCCATTACCGTTTTTTATAAAATATTTTTGTATTTGATGTTTTGGAGAACTCTGATGGTGGGTAAATTCCGAAACGCGTCATATGAGCAATAAGGTTACTCCTTCCCTGATGCCTGACTTTAACCTCTGCGATCCTCTCAGCTTGAATGCAGAACCACTAACTGATTAACATATTGCTCGTTCTACATCTCTAAAGGCTATCTTTCTTGATGGGATAACAATAAATGTCAGTGAATTACTCAGTACTGTGTTTTTCTCTGGAGAAGAATTCTTTGGAAATTATGATATTCGTAACAGAAGAGCTCTGTTAACATGTGGGAGTAGTAATTCGATGTGAATATCGTGCAAACCTGTCATATTAACCTGAATGAAGTTCTATGAAGAAGTTGAATGTACATAGAGGGACGCATCTGTTGATTCCCAAGTGAGTAGCAGAATATTCTTACATAACATTTCAAAATCGTGTTTATTTGTAGTTTTGTAGACGAGCTGATAACTGAAGCACACTAACGGAAAAACTGCTACACCAAAAGCTAATTAATGTCGAGAAATGAAATTTAGCGAATGCATTTGCCTAGGCAACACTTTCAAGTGATTCACATTGCAAGATAAGCCACAGGAAATGTGAAATTCTGGTACATTAATATCCTATTCAACAGGCAGAATGTTGAATGAAAGCATTCAAATGTGCATGCATTGTATTGTACAGGTTCCGGATCTCAGTTTGTGGGATGGAGTTCCATGCCTGTCGCACTTGGTCTGTGGATACAATGACGGTTAATCCTGATTGTAAATAATGCTGAAACTGTCGTCCGATAATGTTCCACATGTGCTGGATTGGAGACATATCTGGCGATCGAGAGGGCCAAGGCAACACGCCAACACTCTGTAGAGCATGTGGGGTTACAGCAGCGGCAACTCGGCGAGCGTTATCCTGTTGGAAAACATCCTCTGGAATGCAGTTCTTCAATGGCAACACAACAGGCCGAATCACCAGGCTGACGTACAATTTTGGAGTCAGGGTGTGTGGGATAACCAAAAGAGAGCTTCTGCTGTCGTACGAAATCGCATCGTGTACCATAATATCAGGTGTAGGACCCGTGTGTCTAGCACGCAAATAGGTTAGTTGCAAGCCCTCACCTGGCCTCCTTCTGACAAACACACGGTCGTCACTGGCACCGAGGCAGAACCAGATTTCATCATAAAGATATAACAGACGTCTACCCTGCCCTCCAATAACCTCTCTCTTGACACAACTGAAGTCGCAAACGGCGGTGGTTTTTAGATGAGTGGGATCTACGCTACAGGGCGTCTGGTTCGGAGCTGTCCTTG
Organism: Schistocerca americana; assembly: GCF_021461395.2. Taxonomy (NCBI): domain Eukaryota; kingdom Metazoa; phylum Arthropoda; class Insecta; order Orthoptera; family Acrididae; genus Schistocerca; species Schistocerca americana. Next base: position 349,914,989 of record NC_060125.1, on the reverse strand, counting down.
AAATAACCCATTTGTAACAGTTCGTTGTGTCACTGCGGTGCAAACTGCTGCCCAGATTGATGCTGCAGATGCAGTACGATGCACCACAGCCGTACACCAGACATGATGGTCTTCCCTATCGGGAGTGCCACATGCCCGTCTGCAGCCCGGTCTTCCTGCGACCGCACTTTCTAATGACCATCGTTGCCAGCAATCATGTACAGTGGCTACATTCCAGCCAAGTCTTTCTGAAACACTGCAGAAGCAAAATGCAGCTTCTCGTAGCCCTATTACACGACCTCTCTTGACAATTATCTTCATATTAACCTTAAACCACACTCACGCACCATTCATACTGCTAAAACACATTTATAACATTTTACATACACAAAAAGACATAATAACATTTTATGAAAATACTAAGTAGAACAGTTTATGAAAAACATTCTATTACTTTAGTGCACTCTAGTGGGCGCAATCGAAACTAAATCACAGTCCCCTGCCCAATACTGTCCTCTATCGGCTGATACATAAACTACGTGCGCGTCCAGTCTCGCATCACCATCTGTCACTATCCAGCTGTGAGACACATCTCCCACTTAAACGCTTTCAAGGCAGGATGGGTATACGGCGCTACGCCTCACACAACGCCCAAGCTGAATAGCACATGATGGTTACTGAGAATCACCAGGTAGTTCCACGTAACTGCTAAGGGATATCCGAGCTATGTTCATAGGTGTTGCTTGAAGGTCCGTGTTCAGTGCGTCTTTGTCGCCTTACGGCATTCTTGACTAAATCAACTCAGCACGTCCAGTCTCAAAGGTAACTAACGCTCGTGACCGTTACTCCGTTTATTTAAAGCAAACCTGTATTCCGTGCTCATATTGACGCTACGACTACCATTTTTATACGACTGGTGCGAAGTACAAACAGACATCATCTTTCAGATGTAAAAACATGCCTATGACCTTTCGTTTATGTCACACAGCTGCTTTTTGTTGCTACTATTTTTTTCCGTCGTTGTATTTATTGGTAATACTAAGGAACTGTAGAAGTTGGAGTGAACGCTTAAAACCTGTAATACATTTGTGGGAAGCGTTGTTGAAAAGTGAAGTGCATCTGTAAAGGAAAGCGCGACCAGTTCAATAGTACAGTTCCAGCTTTTGGAATGCTTATTAAATGGTTCAAATGGCTCTGAGCACTATGGGACTTAACTGCTGTGGTCATCAGTCCCCTTTAACTTAGAACTACTTAAACCTAACTAACCTAAGGACAGGATTCAAACCTGCGACTGTAGCAGCAGCGCGGTTCCGGACTGAAGCGCCTAGAATAGCTCGGCCACAACGGTCGGCAATACTTATTAAGTAGGCGTCACTGCAGACATGGAAAGATTTAAGGGACACTATTAGCATCGTAATATTAAGCTATAGGCCACACAAAAATGTAGTAGAAGGGCTCAGGGAACTTAAATTAGTAACCCTTGGTAGAAAGACGACGGTAGTTCTCTCATGTTGGATAAATTTAGAGAAGCGGTATTCAAAGAATACTATGCGACCATTATGCTGTAAACATCACATATCTCTTGTAGGGAGCATTGGAATAATAGCTGAGCAATAGGACACTTACAGAGGTATGTAGATATTTATTTTTTTCCCCCGCTCATATTGCACATGCACATTGAACAGGGTAGATAATCATTAAACAGGGTGTAAATTTTAAGTTGCCAAACCAGAATAACTCGAAAAATAAGCTTCACACGAAAAAATATGTAGAATCCAAAGTTGATTATTTTCGAGGGGAACATCTGCTGGTGCTAAAATTAGCCCGCCACCCCAGCCCCTTGGGGTTGAGATGTGCGTCAGCTTTAAAATGTCGAATGGGAACCCCCATTTTTTTATTGCAGAATCAAATTCTACATAAAAAACTACGTGCATTTTGTCTTAAACATTTTTTTTATTCTTGGTAGTTGGTGCTGTAATTCAAGAAAATCCATGTTCTCCTTTTAGCGTGAAAAACGGTTACAGATAAATGAAAAATACTTACTTACTTCGTAAATTTTGATTCGCTAAAACTAAAACTCTCCCTCTCTCCCCATGGAGTGGGATTTGAGAGAGAGGAATTATAGTTTTTCAAATGTTGACCAAAATATTAATTTTTTCCGCAGATTCGGATAAGTTTTGTTTGTTTAGTGGTCATGAGGCCACACAACTTTTAATTATCAAACAAATCAGCTGACAATCTAACTAACCAACCAAACATCCTACTTAATAACGAGTGAACTCATTAACTAAAAGACTAACTGACCCACGAACCTAATTTCTTATTAGATTCGGAGTAATCGCTCTTGTTTGTCGAGAAGTCTCACAACTGGGGTGCTTGCTTAGTTTGAGTCTTTTAGTTTCGGGTGGAAAAACGTAGAAAACGACATTCATAAATTTATTGACTTAAATCCATGGTCGCAGGATCGGCGGGGCAGGTCCTGTGAATTGGCCAGCCAGATCGCCTGACCTTACCTCGCCAGATTTTTTCTTATGGGCTTATCTAAAAGATATCGTTTATCAGGAAACGCCTACCACTCGCGAAAACATGATGCAAAGAATAACAAAAGGTTGCGCTTCAGTTACACCAGATACGTTATCAAGATGTGTGCAGGAAATGACAGTACGAGTCAATAAATGCATGGAAGTTGGAGGCATCACTTTGAACATTTGATTTCATAAAACGGGGAGATGCAAGGGATTTACGGTCAACAAGCAGGCCGAAAGTGAGAGATGAGGGGACTCACTGGAAATAAGCACCCTGAAATTCATTCACTTGCAAGTATTTGAAAATGATCAACAATGAAACGAATCAAATCGTTCCTTTTCAGGATCACCAAATTTTAAACGGGAATTGGTTCGTCTTTTCCTCAGTTAGTCTTTTAATTTGTTTACGCTGTGAGTTAATGAGTTATCTCGTTAGTAAGTAGGATGTTTAGTTAGTTAGTTAACTAGTCAAATGATTTGTTTCATAATTATAAGTTGTGTGGCCTCATGACCACGAAACAAACAAAGCTTATCTGAATCTGCTGAAAAAATTAATATTTGGGTCAACATTTGTAAAACTCTAGTTCCTCTCTCTAAAACCCCACCCTATGGGGAGAGGGGCAGAGTTTTAGTTTTAGCGAATCAAAATTTACGAAGTAAATAAGTATTTTTTATTTATCTGTAATCGTTTTCCACGCAAAAATGACAACATGGATTTTCTTGAATTACAGCGCCAACTACCAAGAATAAAAAAAAAATGTTAAAGACAAAATGTACGTAGTTTTTTATGTAGAATTTGATTCTGCAATAAAAAAAATGGAGGTTCCCATTTGAAATTTTAAAGTTGACTCCCACGCCAGCCCGAAGCGGCTGGGGTGGCAAGCTAATTTTAGCACCAGCAGATGTCCCCCTCGAAAATAATCGACTTTGATTCTACACATTTTTTCGTGTGAAGCTTATTTTTCGAATTATTCTGGTTTGTTAATTTAAAATTTACACCCTGTATATTACCCTCTATCTTTCACTGTACAGTTATTCATTTTTGAGTTCTTTCTATGACAGAGTTGAAGAAACGATACTTGTCCAGTCATTGAAAGTATGTTTCTGGTTTTTATTGGGAATTTTTTTAATTTTTTATTCACACGTCTAGATCCGTAGGACCAAATTGAGGAGCATATCTCCAAGGTCATGGAACGTGTCAGAATATGAAATTACAACATAAAAGTAATAACAGATGAAACAAAATGTTAATGATTGCGAAAAAGTCAATTAAATTTACGTCACTTTAACTCATTTGAGTAGGAACGTGCTCATAACAACAAGAGCGTTGCATTGTTATCTGATCACTGAATCCCATAGCGAACAGATCATGGTTAAGAACTCCAAAGAGCGTATTATTTTGAGTTGTGTAGTTTTTTAGCATTGAAGTCACAGACTGCAATGCGATATTTCTGTTTGTGTCTCTTTTGTTGAAGAAGGTAAGTGCATAACGGTGAGGTATTTTGGACTGTGGCAGTTTTGAAGAATCATTTCAGGGAATTTCGAGTTATGCCAGTTTTAATGAATAAACCGATGTGTTCGATTTCTGTGCTTTGGCCATTAGGAATTCGTTATTTTCTAATTTAATTTTTGTTATTCTTCCTCAGTAAACAAGATACTTTTGATTAAAATATGAACTGTATTATTTGCGATGCTGTAGTGTTGAAATTTTGGCTTCCTTTTCTATAGATCTTTTATTTTTTTTTCTCTAACGTATTCATTTACCTCGGTTTTGAAGAACATATTTTGAGTTGTCCCTTTTCAGGAATATACCCATACATGATATTTTTTGCCCCATTTCCATGTAAAATAATGATGTTATTATCAGCGCATTCGCGTGTCATACTGCATGACAATATAGACGAAGGACATTCTGATACTCTGGAATGTATTAAAGGAAAATAAGGCCACGAACCAAATTCAGGTGATGAAGTAGCAAAGGAGGAAAGTAATAAAAACTTAATGAGCTACATTGTCATAGAATTGCGTCATCCATAATTAAATCCCTTAATGAAATAGGGTCAGTTGTCACTGCTACCAGTTCTGAAGGAGACAGAAGTGACACTTGCGCCGTTGCACGTAGGTGAGAAAGTAGACAGGTTAAAGCTTATTCTACTCACTTTCTTTTGCCTGAAGGATTTTCAACATCTCATCGATATAAACATCATGCCAAAGAACTATTATGGTTCTTATTACAAAGACGTTCTCAGTATTTGCCGAATATTTGAACTGTTCATTATGATTCACTCATTTTAGCTTTAAATAACTATTAAACTTTTGCAATGCAAAACGATACTGTCGTTTGAGTTACTCTTCTAAGTTTGTGAAATGTTTTGTTAAATATATGTTATTTCCAGAAACGTAAGAGTCTGTAGAGATGGACATCAAAAACCTATCAATCAAGACCTATCCTGCACAGTACGTGACTTAATTAGAAATCGGGCTTTATTAATAAGCATGTGTAGACGTTTTATGCTAGGCCAATGACAGAACTCTAAAGAACCAACAGGTGTGTGTCTCATCATAATGATAAAAGTGGCCTAACTATAAAAAAGATAGCCCTTGCAGTTAATGTTAGCAGAAACAAGAACACCATTTGAGTCTGGTGTTATATCCATTCTCGTTAGTGCCGATAAATTTGTCTGTCTTAACAATGTTTCATTGTTGTTGTTAATAATGTTTCATTGTTGTTTCTTGATTTATGGAAAACATTACATTTGACGTCGTGTCAATTTTGTAGCAAGATTCCGATGACGTAGATGTAAGGAATTAATTACACGGTGGAACCAAGACCAACAGAAATATGCTGCAAACTGGGAGAAATGAATTCGTCTCCATAATTTTGAACTGGAAGGTAGCTCGTAGCTACTCTAACATCTGTAAAACTTGTAAGACTAAAAAAGAATGGACATTTTTAAGTCATCATCCTTTCGATTGATGCTGGCAACCATCTGTTCCTAACACGTGGAGATCTTGCCATCTCTCAATTTTAACTTTAGGTCTTTTTCAAATTATTACAGCAAACTGAGGGGGGAAAGGAATTGGGAATACTGGAATGGGAATTACGTTTCGACACTTTCCTTATAATCAATGGCATATATATACACTATATGGCTATATATACAGGGTGTTACAAAAAGGTATAGTCAAACTTTCAGGAAACATTCCTCACACACAAAGAAAGAAAATATGTTATGTGGACATGCGTCCGGAAACGCTTACTTTCCATGTTAGAGCTCATTTTATTACTTCTCTTCAAATCACATTAGTCATGGAATGGAAACATACAGCAACAGAACGTACCAGCGTGACTTCAAACACTTTGTTACAGGAAATGTTCAAAATGCATCCAGCCTCTGTCGCATGGAATCCCTGATGCGCTGATGCAGCCCTGGAGAATGGCGTATTGTATCACAGCCGTCCACAATACGAACACGAAGAGTCTCTACATTTGATACCGGGGTTGCGTAGACAAGAGCTTTTAAATGCCCCCATAAATGAAAGTCAAGAGGGTTGAGGTCAGGAGAGCGTGGAGGCCATGGAATTGGTCCGCCTCTACCAATCCATCGGTCACCGAATCTGTTCTGTTGTTGAGAAGCGTAAGAACACTTCGACTGAAATTTTCAGGAGCTCCATCGTGCATGAACCACATGTCGTGTCGTACTTTTAAAGGCACATGTTCTAGCAGCACAGGTAGAGTATCCCGTATGAAATCATGATAACGTGCTCCATTGAGCGTAGGTGGACGAAACTAAAATGAGCTCTAACATGGAAATTAAGCGTTTCCGGACACATGTCCACATAACGTCTTTTCTTTATTTGTGTGTGAGGAATGTTTCCTGAAAGTTTGGCCGTACCTTTTTGTAACACCCTGTATATATATATATATATATATATATATATATATATATATATATATATATATATATATATATATGTGTGTGTGTGTGTGTGTGTGTGTGTGTGCTCTAGCAAGATGAACTTTACTACTTTACTATTATATGGGATCTTATTTTATTTACTGTTTTTCATCAGTCTTCTCTCAGGTTTGTTGTGACCCGCCACGATGTCCGCTTATGTCTCTTCATCTCAGAACTGCAGCTACATTCAGCGTCCTCAGTGGTCATATAGTTGATAAGTATTTTAGAATAAAACATTCCTTCCTACAGCTGCAATCACTGGACAAGATTTACCGTTCTCTGCCTGCGGATCACATTCATTTGCGGGTCACTGTGAAATAGCGAGGTTTTTGCACATTCTCGTCTGTTCTGTTGATTTCAAGCACGTGTTAAGAAATACAAGACGCATGGAGGTCAATGGAGAGGGAAATAACAGATAATTAGAAATGGAAGGGAAAATTAAGTAAAAAAGTAAAGGCTAGAATTTTTTTGAATTTTTTGTTTATTTGCAGTAACGCACGCGCTGCGAAGACCGCGGCCGGAGAGAGACCATGGATCGACAGTCCACCTGAAACACAAAATACCAAAGAATATGTCTGTAGTTCGGAGAACTATACTGTTCTCTTACATTGCACGTAACACCTGTGAGTCGGTTCTATAACCAAGTGCGACTTAATTCCTCTCCAGTACAAGACAATGTTGCATACAAAATGCAGTAAATGCAACTAGAAGAGAATACGTTCGGATGAGAAAATACTGAAGGCTATTTAGTGACCTCTGAAAGAGACAGAGAATGGAGAATGCTGAAATATGTCGATATTTTGTCAGATGTTTGACATTCTTACTGTCAACTGGAACTGAAACTCTAATGGGAATCAACAAGTGTGACAGTCTGAAAATATGAAGAATATCGAATTTTGCGGCAAAGTAGAACCACTGTTTGTATTTGTCATGCAGTGATTTTTGTAGACCATTTCCCTTATGGTCACAATGAGTTTAAGTCTTACATCTAGGTGTGGTATTAAAAACAACCAGTCTCTTAACAACTGGTTTGTGTTAAGGGAATAAAGTTACCAGTTTTGTTACTATTTTAAATGTGTAAGTTGGTTTTCAGAACTTTTCCTAGTTACATATTTTGGATACTGTTTTACGGAACATGTCTTGTGATAGCACTTTACCTTATTCTATAATCCTATTCTTGTTATATCATCTCGTTTCTTGTGGCAGCTAGCGTTTTTTCCCTGGAATGGATTCGTTTCTGAGATATCAACAAGTGCTAAGTGTGGCTCTGTATGGTGTGGTGCTGCCTAACCGACATATAGCTCCCCCCCCCCCCCCCCCCCCCCCATTTTGACTCTGTACCCTCCACATCTTAATTCAGGGCAACATCAGCAGACTCCCTCTCCCAAATTTTGGAATCCATCGTGAAATACATTATTCCCACTCGACTTGAATCAGTCCTCTTGACCAGATGATTTTTATTACACAATAATAAACATTTTTTCTCTTCACCTCTTCGCTGTTTATTAATATTATATTCCATGTACAGCACCTGCATGCTATTTCTACGAAACATCGCACTTTCTAAATAGATTCAGTGCATACAAATCCCCCCACCCAAAACGTTGTCGTATGTTGTATCCAATCACACAAGCAGACCTCCAATAAAGCGTCATTTAACATAATCTTTCCTAATATTCGCTTGCGAAATTTTACTCATTCATTTACAGACCAGAGTTTCCGACCTGAAAACTCATTTGCCCTTCTCCATCAATTTATTTTTCAGAATTGTTGTGTCACCAACACGTAATCACCATGCACGTAAAATTTCTCTATAGAGTCCTCTGGTGCCATTTCTCTGTTGTATCTAGAGATACATCCAATTTTTATTTACGATGTACGGCTGGAATCGACCTAATGAAGGAACGTCTTACACGATGTTCAGTGTGAAAGGGAAACGGATAACTATTTCAAACAAAATGTTGTCTAAAATGTATTTTTATGTGCCCACTAAATCGAGAAGCCTCAAATTCGTCTGGTAGGACACTCCGTCCAATGATATTTACTCACGGTGACAGGAAAACACAAAAAAAGTCCACTGTAGCGTCACAAATCGGCTTCAATGTGGAACCACGTTGTTATCACGGCTCCATCATAAAGGCCTATAGCATGTCATGCCCCAAGACCAGTTCTTATTTGATACGGACGCATATTTACAAAATATAAAATACTTGTGCTACGTAACGGTTAGTTATTTCTGCTGTGAAACACACCTACGTTGTCGAAGCCACTATCAAGAAAGGATGAGTTCAGTTTGATACCATAGTACACTCTGCTATCCATCAAACCTAGCCGGCGGCGGTGGCCGTGCGGTTCTGGCGCTGCAGTCCGAAACCGCGAGGCTGCTACGGTCGCAGGTTCGAATCCTGCCTCGGGCATGGGTGTGTGTGATGTCCTTAGGTTAGTTAGGTTTAAGTAGTTCTAAGTTCTAGGGGACTTATGACCTAAAATGTTGAGTCCCATAGTGCTCAGAGCCATTTGTACCATTTGAACCATTAAACCTATTTTTTGTGTGTATTGACTATCAATCAGCGTAATTAATGTCTTTTCTAACCAAATTTAAGAGAGAGAATAGTGGAAATCATACTTTTTTTCGGATGTTTTCGCTTCGCTCAAACAAGATTCCGTTCGAATTTTACCAGCCAAATGAAGAGTGGGAAATGGACAAACGGAGTATCAAATTAACCAGTGCGAGGTCTTGACTTGAAAACATTTTTAATTGCTTGAAAGTAATCAGTGTAACTAAGAAAAAGCTAACTTCTAATACGTCGGAAAATTGAAATACTTGACGAACAGCTACGTAAATGGCTCTAAGCACTATGGGACTTAACTGCTGTGGTCATCAGTCCCCTTTAACTTAGAACTACTTAAACCTAACTAACCTAAGAACATCACACACATCCATGCCCGAGGGACGATTCGAACCTGCGACCGTAGCAGCAGCGCGGTTGCGGACTGAAGCGCCTAGAACCGCTCGGTCACACCGCCCGGCGCTACGTAAATGAGGAGACAAAAAGTTCATATCTTCAAGGTGTAGTATTTTAAGTAACAAAAGTTGCATCAGTGTATCAGTGTGATATTTGATTTCTAAAACGGTTTCCTTCGAATCAGGTACTAAATTTGGGACATTTCGAGAACAGCAGATACTAGGAAGACAAATCTACATCTACATCTACATCGATACTCCGCAAGCCACCCAACGGTGTGTGGCGGAGGGCACTTTACGTGCCACTGTCATTACCTCCCTTTCCTGTTCCAGTCGCGTATGGTTCGCGGGAAGAACGACTGTCTGAAAGCCTCCGTGCGCGCTCTAATCTCTCTAATTTTACATTCGTGATCTCCTCGGGAAGTATAAGTAGGGGGAAGCAATATATTCGATACCTCATCCAGAAACGCACCCTCTCGAAACCTGGCGAGCAAGCTACACCGCGATGCAGAGCGCCTCTCTTGCAGAGTCTGCCACTTGAGTTTATTAAACATCTCCGTAACGCTATCACGGTTACCAAATAACCCAGTGACGAAACGCGCCGCTCTTCTTTGGATCTTCTCTATCTCCTCCGTCAACCCGACCTGGTACGGATCCCACACTGATGAGCAATACTCAAGTATGGGTCGAACGAGTGTTTTGTAAGCCACCTCCTTTGTTGATGGACTACATTTTCTAAGCACTCTCCCAATGAATCTCAACCTGGTACCCGCCTTACCAACAATTAGTTTTATATGATCATTCCACTTCAAATCGTTCCGTACGCATACTCCAAGATATTTTACAGAAGTAACTGCTACCAGTGTTTGTTCCGCTATCATATAATCATACAATAAGGGATCCTTCTTTCTATGTATTCGCAATACATTACATTTGTCTATGTTAAGGGTCAGTTGCCACTCCCTGCACCAAGTGCCTATCCGCTGCAGATCTTCCTGTATTTCGCTACAATTTTCTAATGCAGCAACTTCTCTGTATACTACAGCATCATCCGCGAAAAGCCGCATGGAACCTCCGACACTATCCACTAAGTCATTTATATATATTGTGAAAAGCAATGGTCCCATAACACTCCCCTGTGGCACGCCAGAGGTTACTTTAACGTCTGTAGACGTCTCTCCATTGATAACAACATGCTGTGTTCTGTTTGCTAAAAACTCTTCAATCCAGCCACACAGCTGGTCTGATATTCCGTAGGCTCTTACTTTGTTTATCAGGCGACAGTGCGGAACTGTATCGAACGCCTTCCGGAAGTCAAGAAAAATAGCATCTACATGGGAGCCTGTATCTAATATTTTCTGGGTCTCATGAACAAATAAGGCGAGTTGGGTCTCACACGATCGCTGTTTCCGGAATCCATGTTGATTCCTGCATAGTAGATTCTGGGTTTCCAGAAATGACATGATACGCGAGCAAAAAACATGTTCTAAAATTCTACAAGAGATCGACGTAAGAGATATAGGTCTATAGTTTTGCGCATCTGCTCGACGACCCTTCTTGAAGACTGGGACTATCTGTACTCTTTTCCAATCATTTGGAACCCTCCGTTCCTCTAGAGACTTGCGGTACACGGCTGTTAGAAGGGGGGCAAGTTCTTTCGCGTACTCTGTGTAGAATCGAATTGGTATCCCGTCAGGTCCAGTGGACTTTCCTCTATTGAGTGATTCCAGTTGCTTTTCTATTCCTTGGACACTTATTTCGATGTCAGCCATTTTTTCGTTTGTGCGAGGATTTAGAGAAGGAACTGCAGTGCGGTCTTCCTCTGTGAAACAGCTTTGGAAAAAGGTGTTTAGTATTTCAGCTTTACGCGTGTCATCCTCTGTTTCAATGCCATCATCATCCCGTAGTGTCTGGATATGCTGTTTCGAGCCACTTACTGATTTAACGTAAGACCAGAACTTCCTAGGATTTTCTGTCAAGTCGGTACATAGAATTTTACTTTCGAATTCAATGAACGCTTCACGCATAGCCCTCCTTACGCTAACTTTGACATCGTGTAGCTTCTGTTTGTCTGAGAGGTTTTGGCTGCGTTTAAACTTGGAGTGGAGCTCTCTTTGCTTTCGCAGTAGTTTCCTAACTTTGTTGTTGTACCACGGTGGGTTTTTCCCGTCCCTCACAGTTTTACTCGGCACGTACCTGTCTAAAACGCATTTTACGATTGCCTTGAACTTTTTCCATAAACACTCAACATTGTCAGTGTCGGAACAGAAATTTTCGTTTTGATCTGTTAGGTAGTCTGAAATCTGCCTTCTATTACTCTTGCTAAACAGATAAACCTTCCTCCCTTTTTTTATATTCCTATTAACTTCCATATTCAGGGATGCTGCAACGGCCTTATGATCACTGATTCCCTGTTCTGTACATACAGAGTCGAAAAGTTCGGGTCTGTTTGTTATCAGTAGGTCCAATATGTTATCTCCACGAGTCGGTTCTCTGTTTAATTGCTCGAGGTAATTTTCGGATAGTGCACTCAGTATAATGTCACTCGATGCTCTGTCCCTACCACCCGTCCTAAACATCTGAGTGTCCCAGTCGATATCTGGTAAATTGAAATCTCCACCTAAGACTATAACATGCTGAGAAAATTTATGTGAAATGTATTCCAAATTTTCTCTCAGTTGTTCTGCCACTAATGCTGCTGAGTCGGGAGGTCGGTAAAAGGAGCCAATTATTAACCTAGTTCGGTTGTTTAGTGTAACCTCCACCCATAATAATTCACAGGAACTATCCACTTCTACTTCACTACAGGATATACTACTACTAACAGCGATGAACACTCCACCACCGGTTGCATGCAATCTATCCTTTCTAAACACCGTCTGTACCTTTGTAAAAATTTCGGCAGAATTTATCTCTGGCTTAAGCCAGCTTTCCGTACCTATAACGATTTCAGCTTCGGTGCTTTCTATCAGCGCTTGAAGTTCCGGTACTTTACCAACGCAGCTTCGACAGTTGACAATTACAATACCGATTGCTGCTTGGTCCCCGCATGTCCTGACTTTGCCCCGCACCCGTTGAGGCTGTTGCCCTTTCTGTACTTGCCCAAGGCCATCTAACCTAAAAAACCGCCCAGCCCACGCCACACAACCCCTGCTACCCGTGTAGCCGCTTGTTGCGTGTAGTGGACTCCTGACCTATCCAGCGGAACCCGAAACCCCACCACCCTATGGCGCAAGTCGAGGAATCTGCAGCCCACACGGTCGCAGAACCGTCTCAGCCTCTGATTCAGACCCTCCACTCGGCTCTGTACCAAAGGTCCGCAGTCAGTCCTGTCGACGATGCTGCAGATGGTGAGCTCTGCTTTCATCCCGCTAGCGAGACTGGCAGTCTTCACCAAATCAGATACCCGCCGGAAGCCAGAGAGGATTTCCTCCGATCCATAGCGACACACATCATTGGTGCCGACATGAGCGACCACCTGCAGATGGGTGCACCCTGTACCCTTCATGGCATCCGGAAGGACCCTTTCCACATCTGGAATGACTCCCCCCGGTATGCACAAGGAGTGCACATTGGTTTTCTTCCCCTCTCTTGCTGCCATTTCCCTAAGGGGCCCCATTACGCGCCTGACGTTGGAGCTCCCAACTACCAGTAAGCCCACCCTCTGCGACTGCCCGGATCTTGCAGACTGAGGGGCAACCTCTGGAACAGGACACGTAGCCATGTCAGGCCGAAGATCAGTATCAGCCTGAGACAGAGCCTGAAACCGGTTCGTCAGACAAACTGGAGAGGCTTTCCGTTCAGCCCTCCGGAATGTCTTTCGCCCCCTGCCACACCTTGAAACGACCTCCCACTCTACCACAGGTGAGGGATCAGCCTCAATGCGGGCAGTATCCCGGGCAACCACAGTCGTAGTCCGATCAGGGGATGCGTGGGACGAGCTGGCCGTCCCCGACAAACCCCCATCCCGACCCCCACAGTGATGCCCATTGGCAACAGCCTCAAGCTGTGTGACCGAAGCCAACACTGCCTGAAGCTGGGAGCGAAGGGATGCCAACTCAGCCTGCATCCGAACACAGCAGTTGCAGTCCCTATCCATGCTAAAAACTGTTTTGCTAAGAACGTCTGAACTAATCTACAGAGAGCGCAAACAAATCGACAAAATTTAAACGGTTATTAAAATACAAGATTGCCTAGTAAATGCAGTAATGCTGCTACTTGCGCACTGCTGACACTGCTCGGCGGAGGAAGGAGACTAAGCGAAATTACACTATTCAGGTACTAAAACACGATGCTACACTCTCAAATACTATAATACGCCCGAAATTTATGAATTAAACAATGCAAGAACCAAAAACACGCAAAGAAATTAAGAATTAAACTATGTAACAAATGAGTGAGCTAGGAGTATACGACTTGCTGCTCAGCTGCTTATCCAACGGCGGCAGGGAGCACACTGATGTCAAACAGTTTATCTTTTCAAGGCCTGTCTATTTTGGGCATAGAAAGTTGTATTGGTGTGTTACTTAACTGCCAAAATTTGCTTCCTGATAATCAAGTACTAAATCCAGGCCGTTTAGATAACAAAAGACGCTAGGAAAGCAAATAAGGTGTCAATAAGAAAACGCTTTGCAAACAAATCTTGGAAAAAAGGAATGCTTGGAAAAGCGGTCAAATTTTCTGTGACATGGTTTGCCTAGAAGTAATAAATAAAACGTTCGAAGTGCTTTTGAATAATGACCGAAATCCTGTACAGCAAACGAGGTGTGTCAAATGTTTCTCTATTCTATTTTCTTTCTTACTTTTAGACTAATCATTTCACAAACATTTGACCGATTTTTTAATTTCTTAATTTTCTAATATTCTACTTGTGCTTGTTAGTTACTTACATGATTCATATATCTCTGAACGATGTTAATCAGTTCACAGGATACGCATACATGATTAGTTTCAGTAGCTGGCTACATACTAGCAGTTTTCAAGTTTCTAAATGGCATACTGCACTAATTCAACGTTAATCAACATATTTTAGACATACTAATGTATCTACAATAAAACTGGTTTTCTTAGAGGCAATCAGTTTTTAAATAAAAATTCGTCCACGGAATAGAAGGAGTTGTCCAGAAGAAATAATTTTATGATTAAATTTGCGTTACTACGTATCAGAAACTTGATATATATGGCAAGTAACTTCTGCTGTTGTAGTTGGTAATATCGCAATTCTTCTCAAATTGAGATGGATTTCTCACGTCGAATTTCATCAAGTGAAAGTGCAGTTAAATGCCAAATTCCCTGAATGGCAAATTTCCTTAAAATAAACTGTTTTTATAAAGGAATGTATTGTTAGTATTAACTTTTGTTTGAGAATAGATCTACTGCGAGGCTATTGCGAGCATTTACTATTGCCTGAATAAATATTTACGAGGGCTGTCCAGAAAATAAGTTACGATCGGTCGCGAAATGGAAACGACTATGAAAATCCGATAAAGCTTTGCAAAGATGTGTTGGGCAGTGTCTCAGTGTGACTCTAGGTAGAATTATGTCGCTCTTTTCATTCCTGAGCTCTTAGTGAGCGCGGAAAGATGTTATAGAAAATAGTGTCTCCCGCCAAGTACGAGGGCCTGGTGAGAATTTTCCCCTGAAGCTATGCAACCAACATTACGTAACTGTCGTGCGGTTTCTTCTTCTAGACAATTCTCAGCCTCATTCTGCAGGGGCAATGAAGATGTTCCTGCACCGTTTCAATTGGAAATGTTTGGTTACCCACAATACAGCCCGTAATTGTCTCCCACTGAGTTTCATCTCTGCTCAAACGAACCGCTGGCGATGAAGACAACATTTTGACACAGACAACGAGCTTTAGGCCAGCGTAGAGAATTGGCGGAAAGCACTGGCGGCTGCCTTCTATGATGAGGGTATTGGAAAGTTGGTACAACGCTACGACGAATGTCTGAGTCAGAACGGCGACTACGCAGAGAAGTAGCTGAAAGGTGTAGCTAACTGTTACAAATGAAACATTTCTGATTTTCACTGTGATTTTCATTTCGCGATCAATCGTAACTAACTTTCTGGACAGCCCTCGTATAATGCATGTCCCATTGTTATAATTACTTCCTCCTTTACTGCATATACTGCCTGTGTAACAGAAAATTTACCGAAAGTATTATCGCACATAAGACCAGTGAAAGAAAATGAGCAAAGGCACTTAACTTAATTAGCTCCATATTCTCAAAGTTAACAACTATTCTTAGAGCAAAAAAGCTTAGAACAAAGTTTCTTACCTTTTTAAGTCTAATCAATATTTATCGCCAAAAATTCAATTATTTGCCTTGTTTATTACTTTCTGCTCCTGTACCACCTGTATTCATTGTAATGTACAACATGCTCAGAAATTATTGAACGTTTTAATATGGCTCTACATCTTCATCTACGTTGAACAAAACTACGCGAACTTGGCATCATGTTATCTTCTTCCAAACAGTTTCGCAGTCGGGTTCTGTGCTAACCTCATCAAATACTACCGTGTTGTTAAAATACAGTTACAAATACACCCACATCTTCGACGTCCACCTTACGCTTCCGATATAACTGCAATTGTAATTTAAAATTTCATTGCTATTAACAGCTGCTGATAGGAGGTTTCCATTACTAGCGTTTATAAGGACCTTACCAAGGAGGCTCTTCAGTTAACTAATACTCTATTAACGTTCTTTTTCTTCTATCTGCCAATACGAATACTATTCTTTGTAATGAATAGAGTTCATATTTTTCCTCTCGGAAATCGGAGCATATTATCAGGTCTCTGGAGGGTTTTCTCTATCTTAAAAGGCCCGTTCCTTCCAAAACACTTACTCTGTTACCCTAGTAGCTGCTTCCTACACGTATTGTACGCATGACCTATTAAAAGGGGTAATACGTTTCTCTACCACATAGCAGAGGTCGAGAACTCCTCACCGCAGATCGCCACTGAGTTGCCTGAATCTGTTATTTGAGCGCCTGATTCGGCTCCAAAACAGAGGACTGCAGTTGGATCTGGGAACGATGCTGAGATATGCTAGCTCTACTTCCATCGCAGGTGCAAGGCTAGCTAAGTTGACCAATGCAGTTCGCCATCTACAGGTACAGAGGATAGCCTCTAAACTCAAGCGGTAGGCATCATCCCTACCAACATTTGCTACTACCTGCAGCCAGCTGCACCAGTTACGCTCAATAGCTGTTGACAGTAGCCTTGGACGAGATCCCCTGGAAGGCAAACAGAATGGACACTGACCTTCCTCCCGAACTGCCACCTATTTCCCAATGAGGCTCCTTTTCCCGCATAACGTTGGAGTTCTCAGTGACCATGACACCCAACCTCTTCTCTTGTCCAGGCCTTCACAACGATCAGCCCCAGTCACAACAGACGAGGCGTCCAGAGGGTGAGATGTAGTTTCAGCAGTGGACAAGACCTCAGACCTATTTTTAAGGTGTAAGGGACAGCCGTGTGGCCACTGTCCACTTTCGTCTTCTGGCCATTGATTCATGACCCCACCACTGTCCGCCATCCACACTCAGGTGAACGCATATTGGCCATGTCGACCATATCGGAAGGCACTGCGTTATCAGCAGACGATATAAGCACGAGAAGTACCAAAAGTTTCGTCTCGGGTGTCTCGAAGCCACCCCAGATCATCACAGCTATCTCAAGCCCGTCAAACATGTCCAGCACAGTTTCCAACAGTTCCTGGACAATAGCCAGTTTCAGTTGCATCCGTCCACAAGACTCACAGACCCCCTCCATCTTTAATCTACGTTCTTATTTACAGAGAGTACATAATGTATTTCCTCTCGAGCTTAAAAAAGAAACTCGTAGAATCGCAAATACTCTGCATCGTTGATTATGGTGATCCTATCCACCAAGGACTTTCATATGAGATCTGACTTCGGCAAGGACTTGTGTATGATACATTTGTGATGCACGCTATTTCGACTAATTACCTCTGCCTATCAACGGTCATCATGGCTATGTACTGATAAGAGTAGAAATTATCGTACCCAGCGTTTGCTTCATTGAATTCTCAATCATTGCACTACTTTCTATTTATCTTCAACCTTTACAGTACTAGCTGAACAACACAGCCGAAATATTTGTTCCCAACAAAGTAAAATCCCCTCTGTACCACTACACACATTGCCTTGTTATCTAAATCATTTTCTGTATAAGGAACCCGACATTGGAACAATCTTCCTCAAAATATTAGAGACATTAAAATTGATTCAGACTTCAAAATTCAGTTAATGACCCACCTTCTACTACAGTAGCTATCTCTTCTTGCAGCTCACTCTCGTCAAACCTCCGTCCCCCACCACTTTTCTCTCCACTCGTCTACAGAGTTCTCTATTGAAATTCTCCCCTTTTCTATCAAAAACTGTCACGTTCACTTCAGTGTTCTCCTCTTCCACCATCTCTTACACTTCTAGTAACAAACAAGGCTCCAAAAGTGCTAAACTAATAATATAATTCTTAATGCCTCCATTATTTCATCGTTATTATTATTTCTATTAACAAGGCAAATTATTATTACTGTGATTGTTCTGTAGTATTTTTTGTATGTGTTGTTCCTGGTCAGATGCAAGACAGTGTCTTGAGGACCTAATGTGTTCAGGCTAAATAAACAATAAATAAATAAATATAATCCTAAACCAAGCAGGCGCCTGATGCAGTCTGATATCACTATGCTACAACGTCAGCGCACTCAATACAGAAAAGTTACTAAACACTAGTCATCACAGTTAAACACAAATGCACTCTTCACTACTTCGCAGAAGCATGTGACAACGAAGGATAAACTAAATGCTGTATAAAAACAGATACTTCTGAGGCAACTGAGGGCTGCACTCGATTCGACGCCTCGATCTCTACTCGTGCAAATGTGAATGAACTGTGTGTTTCCAAAATTTGAAGCAAGGCTAAGGTAAATTTGGAAAAGGTATAATGCTTCAAGGAGAAGAATTGAAAACTTTGACGTTTAATGTGGTGTCACCGCCAGACACCACACTTGCTAGGTGGTAGTTTTAAATCGGCCGTGGTCCATTAGTACATGTCGGACCCGCGTGTCGCCACTGTGTGATCGCAGACCGAGCGCCACCACAAGGCAGGTCTCGAGATACGGGATAGCACTCGCCCCAGTTGTACGGACGACGTAGCTAGCGACTACACTGACGAAGCCTCGCTCCTTTGCCGAGCAGATAGAATAGCCTTCAGCTAAGTCCATCGCTACGACCTAGCAAGGCGCCATTAGTAACATTGCATGTACCTAAAGAGTCTCACTTGTATCGCCACAATCTCCAGATGTACCAACAGGATGGATTAAAGTTAAGTATTCCAGAAGCTACGTACTTTTCTTTATAGCATTCATTACGTATCCTGTTTCAGACCTCACGCCCATCTGCGTGAGCGTAGCGCGTGCCTTTCGGCTTCCTCTCATTGTGTCTAGGCTGTCTTGTCTAGACACAACATTTAATATATGGTATCGTAATTATCTGAGGCAGAAAGGACTTGGAAGATGTTGAGTGGAATGGATAATGTACTGAAAAGAGATTATAAGATGAGCATCATCAAAAGTACAATAACACTAATGGAATGTAGACAAATTAAATGAAGCAATGCTGAGGGAATTAGATTAGGAGGTGAGACACTAAAAGTGATGATGGCTGAAATAACGAGGATATAGCATGCAGATTGACTGCATCACAAAAGACATTTCTGGAAAACAAGAATTTCTTAACATTGGACATACAACGAGGTGACAAAAATCATGGGACAGCGGCATGCACTTGTACAGATGGCGGTAGTATCTCGCACAAGAGGTATGAAAGGGCAGTGCTGGAGCTATCATTTGTACTCAGGTGAGTCTTGTGGAAAGGTTTCCGAAATGATTATTGCCACACGACGGCAATTAGCAGACTTTGGAACGCGGAATGGTAGTTGCAGCTAGACGCACGGGAAATCCATTTTCGGAAATCGTCAGGGAGTTCAATGTTTCGTGGTTGACAGTGTCAAGTGTGTCTGGTAGAATACCACATTTTAGCCAGTGCCTCTCACCAGGGACAACGCAGTGGCCGACGTTCTTCCCTTTGTGACCGAGAGCAGCGGTGTTTGCGTAGAGTTGTTAGTCCTAACATACAGCGTGAAATAACCGCAGAAATCATAGTGGGACGCATGACGAACTCATCCGTTAGGACAATACGGCCAAATTTGGCGTTAATTTGCTATGGCAACAGACGACCGACGCGATTGCCTTTTCTAACGGCACGACATCGACTGCAGCGCCTCTCGTGGGCTTGAGACCATATCGGCGGGACCCTAGAGGACTGGAAAACCGTGGCCTGGTTATAACAGTCCCGATTTACGTTGGTAAGAGCTGATAGTATGGTTGGAGTGTGCACAAACCCCACGAAGCCATGGATCCAAGCTGACAACAATGGACTGGGTTCTCTGTCAGACTGAACCGATCATTGACTGGAAATTGTTATGTTCGGCTACATGGAGAATATCCGCGTTCATTCATGGACTTCCTGTTCCCATACAGCGATAGAACTTTTGTGGATGGCAATCCGTAATGTCACAGGGCCGCAGTAGGTTACGGCACACTTGTTCGCCCACTGCTTGAATACTGCTCACCGGTGTGGGATCCGTACCAGATAGGGTTGATAGAGAAGATCCAACGGAGAGCAGCGCGCTTCGTTACAGGATCATTTAGTAATCGCGAAAGCGTAACGGAGATGATAGATATACTCCAGTGGAAGACTCTGCAAGAGAGACGCTCAGTAGCTCGGTAGGGGCTTTTGTTGAAGTTTCGAAACATACCTTCACCGAGGAGTCAAGCAGCATACTGCTCCCTCCTGCGTATATCTCGCGAAGAGACTATGAGGATAAAAAGCAGAGAGATTAGAGCCCACACTGAGGCATACCGACAATCTTTCTTTCCAAGAACAATACGAGACTGGAACAGAAGGGAGAACCGATAGAGGTACTCAAGGTACCCTCCGCCACACACCGTCAGGTGGCTTGCGGAGTATGGATGTAGATGTAGATTGGTTTGAAGAGTAATCTGGACAATTCAAGAGAATTATTTGGTCATCCTGATCGACTGACATGAACCCCATCGAAAATTTCTGGGACATAATCGAGAGGTCAGTTCGTGGGCAAAATCCTGCTCCTGCAACACTTTCGCAATTATAGACTGCTATAGCTGAAGCATGGTTCAATATTTCTGCAGGGAACTTCCATCGAGCCGGCCGTTGTGGCGGTTCTAGGCGCTTCAGTCCGGAACCGCGCTGCTGCTACGCTCGCAGGTTCGAATCCTGCCTTGGGCATGGATGTGTGTGACGTCCTTAGGTTAGTTAGGTTTAAGTAATTCTAAGTCTAGGGGACTGATGACCTCAGATGTTAAGTGCCATAGTGCTCAGAGCCATTTTTGAACTTTCATCGACTTGTTGAGTCCATGCCATGTCGAATTGTTGGACTACACAGGGTAAAAGGAGGTCCAACAAGAAATAAAAAGTATCCCATGACTTTTTCACCTCAATGTAAATTTGAATGTTGAGAAGCCTTTTCTGGAGGTACTTGTCTGGACTGCAGCCATGTGCAGAATTAAAATGTGTATAATATCGTTATAGACAAGATGAAAATAGAAGCTGTATGAATGTAACGCTGCAGAAGGATGTTGAAGATTAGATGAATAGGTCGAATAATTAATGAAGAGGAATAGTTAGAATATGGTGAAAAGGAATATATTGCCTGACTTGACTAAAAGAAAGTTCAAATGGTTCAAATGGCTCTGAGCACTATGGGACTAAACTTCTGAGGTCATCAGTCCCCTAGAACCTAGAACTACTTAAACCTAACTAACCTAAGGACATCACACACATCCGTGCCCGAGGGAGGATTCGAACCTGCGACCGTAGCGGTCGCGCGGTTCCAGACTGTAGTGCCTAGAACCGCTCGGCCACCCCGGCCGGCGACTAAAAGAAGGGATCAGTTGATTGGACACATCCTGATGTGTCTAGGAACAGTCAGTAGGGTATCTGAGGGAAATATGGGTGGAAGCTGGGGGTGGAGGGATGAGGGTGGGCGAGGGGGGGTTGAAGTAAAAATTATAGATAGAACCAAGGCTGTACTGCTGTAAGCAGGATTTAAGCTGCGACAATTATCCAGATATCAAGAGAGTTATGTACGATAGACAAGTGTGGGGGCCGCACAAAATCAGTCTTGGGACTGAAGGTAATCACTGCAAGAAGAAAAAAACCAAGTCAACTGTTGCAGAACGTGTCAGTGGTTTTTCTGTAGGACAGAGCAGTGGATAGTTGCGTCAGTGGAGAAATCTTCGATATAACTTACTGGTGAACTGTTGCTGAAGACCCGGTCTTGAGAAGTGTAGCCAGCTGTAGGCGAGACAGTCGTGGTTGTGTTGACACGGATTTGCTCTTCCACCACGGTGCAAGGCTCTGCGTGCACCACGACACGCTAGTCTACACACTGGATACTCTTATTCGCCTTAGTTGTTGGAGCCGCAGCGGCAAGCGGTCTTCGGATTAGTCAGGAATCCCTCGATGCACATTTCAGTTGATGGCAGATGGTCGGCCGGTTAGCCCCTCAGCTACGATTTGGATACTTGTGCACCACCACAGCACTGCAGGCCAGGGAATGGTTCAGGACTGTATAGGACATAACTAGCGGTTTATGAAAGTGTACCCTGTCAAGGGGTGCCAGCTGAAGGCGAGACAGTCGCGGCTGGTGTTGACACGACATTTCTCTTCCACCACGGTGCAAGGATCGGCATGCACTACACGCATACCGCGACGCGTCGTGTCTACAGACTGAGCACCGAGTGCGATGCAGGTCTGCCTGTCCCCTCACCCACCCTTGACAATATTTCCACTATGACCGAGATCTCGTTGGCCATATAACTGAGCAGACGTTCGCACCGGGACATACGAGATCTCAACCGAGCTGATGTGGTCAGACCGACCGAGACTTCAGGGCCTTGAAAAGGAGTAGGAGTTGGAGGAGGAGTTTTTGGAGCATGTTGGAACGGATACCGCGTGGTCCGCACTTCGTTTGCTCGGTGTTCGGAGCGACATGTGGGAGAGGACGTCCGTGGACTGGGTGAAGTGCGTTCTGATGTACTTGTTGGTGAGTAAAACCACGGAAAACCCCACCCGGCGGTACCCGGGAGCCGGACTGAGAGCACAGGAAACCGCACTGGCTCTCCCTTCCAGCACAGTGTACTCTCCTGTAGCGCGTGCGCCACTGCGTTCGAGGTGACACTGGATGATCGAGTGCGAGGAGAGGACAACTCGTCTCTATGGCCGATCAGGACCACAAAGGCATTCTTAGGGGAGGTAGCTCGAATGTCGCACAGGTCGACAGCTTTCAACATGGTTCTTCGAGCAGCTTTCCGTCTCCAGACTCGACGCCTGGCCGACAGTCATGGCCAGACCTCTTACATAAACTGAAGAGGACAGCTGCTAATACGACCGCCAGTATTACAACGAGAGGTACTATTGGAATGGGGGCAACTAACTGGATCTTTTGAACGATATCATCTTGTGAGTGTGGTGGAAGGCCTGCATTGGTAGCAGTGGTGGTAGTGGTGGTGGCGCCGGTGCTGGTATTTTTTGTGGCACTTGTTTGAACGTCGCAGTATACTCTGAGACGCGGCCAGTATTTGTGGAGGTCCTGGGTAACTTGACCACAAGGAAGAGCGTCATTGCCGCGTAGATCCAACCCACGCAGCTTCCGAAGACGCCTCAGCAGTTGTGGGTCGAAACTGGTGAGCCCACAGTTCCGCAGGGAGAGGTGTTTCAGCGACTGGCTGCGGAGGGCAACCAGCTGGATTTGTGGATTATCGTCCAGGACCAGCTTCTGCAGTTGGTCGTTGCAAGCGATGCTATCTTCATCAAAAGATTCCAGGCTGCAAAAGGAAAGAAAGAGTTTTTTTAGCTGACAATGAAAGAGAGCAGTCTAGGATATTGCGGCAGTAGTCAAAAGCGTGAGATTTCGTACGAATGCTATTTATAAATTAACCTCCGATTGCGTGTTAAATATACTCAAAGCTTCATCATATTAGCGTAGATGGAAAAGGTGACTTTGAAGATTCAAGTTGCTTCATTCAGTTCGCTGTGGCATTCGCCAGTGTGTAAGCTGCCAATGATTGAAGTGGACGGTTTTAACACTTGTCCCGACAGTTGCGAGGTATGTTCCGTCATTCGCTTCCCGCTGCAGAAAGAGTCAATACTACCGAGATTCGTCGTCAGTTTTGCAGTGTGTAGGGCGCCGGCGTTTGATGGTTCCATGAGAGAGCACTGCAAAAAATTCAAGGCTCATCGCACAGATCTGCTTGGTGAAAGTAGTCGAGAAAGGCATTCACGGGTGACTAATGAACATACTGATGAAATTGTGCATGCGAGGCTAAGATTAACAATTTCCGAAGTTTATCAAGATGTGCCTTAGGTTTCGAGGAAAATCCTTTTCAACAGTATCACAGAGAGATTAGGTTAACACAAGTTTTCAGCACGGAGGGTACCAAAATGACTAAGCCATGTTCGCAAAACCAAAAGAATGGGTTCGGCTTTGATATTCTTTTAACCCTACGAGGAAGGGCAGCAGGAATTTCATAGCAGAATCGGGACTAGCGATGAGTCGTGGATGCAGTATGTGAACTCTTTCTCCCGATAAGCCCAAAAAATTCAAAGAGACGCTGTCAAACCGGAAAAAGGTTTACAGTTTTTTTATCGTAAAGTAACTTTGGCAGCAGATTTCGTGAAAGTAACGCGTGAGAATACTGTGACGTCATAGGTTTGTTGCGACATACTTGCGAAACTCCTTAGGTCAAACCAAAACAAGCGGCGTACGATGATTGCCGAAGGAATTAAGCTGCTTCACGACAATGTGCGATCCTTACTGCGAACCAAATTAAAGGAAATCTCAGACTTCTTGGCTGGGATACTTTCCAACATCTGTTCTGTTGCCCTGACATAGCGCAAAGGGACTTTCATCTCTTCCCCAAGATGAAGACGCGGCATGCTACTCAGTACTTCACGATCGACTGTGAGGTCAAGGATGCTGTAAAGAACTGGCTGAAGCACCGGGCGGCACCATCCTTTGATGGAGGTATAATGAAGCTGGTGCCACGGTACGACAAATGTTTGAATTTGGATGGCAACTGTGTGGAGAGGTAATGTGAACATGTAAGTGCAGATTTCTTACAAAAAAGTTACCTGTTTTTTAAAGAGTCGATCGTAGGTTAATCCACGAATAATACTCATATAATGCGAAGGTAGACAGTACATGCGGCACCAAAGTTGCTCGTAACGTTTGACAATCGAAATGTAGGCTCCTGATACCACTTTTGGAACGGTATCGTGCGTTTAGATAGCGAAACAGTCACGGTCCTGCGCTTTGCCAGAAAATGGGCTGGCCTGCCCAGTTTTCCTCTGGCACCTATTGAGTCTCTCTGTATGTCTGTATAAGACAGTTTTTCAATTTTATAAGTTTGGTAGTCATCTCCAGGATGAATACACGGATACGCTTTCCCAGCGCAGTAATTCATGATATACACTTGGAAAGACGACGTCGATTTTCATCTGATGACGGCATATGCCACCTGGGGGATAGTAGATGTGCTGATAATGATTTCAACGTCGTCCGCTAACAGATATCGTAGTGGCATAGCTACGAGAGCGCCATCTGTGTCTGCGCTTTAATAGGGAATGCTCACAGAAAGAAGGCTCATTGTGGTGCAAACGTATTGAGCCGTAGTAGTGTCCGGCTCTTCGAAAATCGCTCCAGGCGGAGTGCTTTCGCCTCGCGTCTAGTGTTTGCGGTGGCGCTTTCGGTTTGGCGCGCTGTTTGGATCGCTACCGCCCTCTGGCGCGAGGTGGAGCAAGTGTACGGTCGCGTGACGATCGAGGAGTACGTGCTGGATGGTGACCGAGAGAGGTGGTGGCGCGAGCGGGGTCCTGTTGTTGGGGGTCGTCAACTGCTCGCCACGTGATTTGCCCGACCTCTTGGCTGTCAGGGGTTCAGTCTGCCTTACACGCATGTACGTGGCTTATGAAGCTTAGAAGCCGTGGTGCAGGAGATCAGCGCGCAGGACCGTATATCTTCTTATCGGCCGTTGAAACCACTGGCAGCGGTTGGCTCTGACGAGCATTTGGAAGTGCAACGTGTTCCCTGCGCTGTGGTGGAGTGTGAGAAGGGGGTTTTTCAAGTTCTAGTGAAGTGTATGAGTTTCTTCACCAGTGGTTTTGTTGGGGTCTTCCCACCACAGTTTTCGTCTGCCTGTCCGTGGGAACGTGGGTGGTAATTGCTTCTTGGTCGGGCCGTTTCATTCACACCTAGATTGGGTGATTTAGGGTCGGTGTCGCGTGTCTCTGTGGTTCGGAGTCTGTGCAGGCACCGGCCTTGCTACATCTTCTGGTTTTGGGAAACTCGGGGAGGTGGCGGCTTGTAATGGAAGTTTTGGGGCTGATGTGCTATCGCCCTGTTGACCACCAGTAACTATTCAGCCTATTGTCATTTGGGCCGCTTTACACGTGTCACTCCCTCACCGAGCTAAGGAAAATCTTTTTGGGAACTGCCTTTAATGTGAAGGCTTGTGTGCTGGCTTATTCACATTTATCTTGTAGCAACTGACAGGTGTAATGTAAGTTATTTAACTGGCGAGAAGAACTATTTTAGCTTTAGTACAAACTAGCTACTTAAAGGTGTTTTTTAAACGAATTGTTCTCTTATAGATATAACAAGTTTAAAATCTTATGATTGGGAAGTTGTTAACGTCATACCTTGCAATATCCTTTACATAGAGAAAATTTGCCAGCTATTTAAAAGAGTTTTTTCAATTGTTGTCTTATATATATAAAGTTAAAATCCTACTATTGAGAAGTTGTTAACGTCATACCTGGGAATCTCCTTTTCATAAAGAAAATTTGTCAGCTATTCGAAATTGTTTTTGAAATTGTTTTTTGTGTTAAAATGCCAGACTTAATTTTTTTTATAGAGAAAGCCTTTACAATAAAAAGATAACCGTAGCAGCGTGTGTTATTTCACCAGCACCTCCTGGCCCCTACTTCCACGATATCGTTTTTGGAATAACATGTGTACTTGAGTTGTTGTTTGTGAACTGCCCTAATTGATGGTTCACATGCGAAGCAAGAAGTCAACCGTACCAAACGAGTGAGTTTGAAAGGGGTCAAATTGTGGCTTACTGAGTGACGGGACGGTCCTTTCGGAGAATTGCCACAGACCTAGGACGTGCTTCGTCAGTTGTGCGACGATGCTGGTATCAGTGATCAAGTGAATATTCTCACACCCCTAGGCGAGATTCCAGACATTCGCGCAAGACAACGCCCGCCAGGATCGTCGTATTGCAAGGGCAGCAGTAGCAGCAAAAAAAAAGCTTCAAATGGCTCTAAGCACTATGGGACTTAACATCTGAGGTCATCAGTCCCCTAGACTTAGAACTACTTAAACCTAACTAACCTAAGGACATCACACACATCCATGCCCGAGACAGGATTCGAACCTGCGACTGTAGCAGCAGCGCGGTTCCGGACTGAAGCGCCTAGAACCGCTCGGCCACACCGGCCGGCCAGCAGCAGCAGATTGTAAAGCTACCACAGCACAGGTAAGAGGGCTTGTGAGCCCAGACATGTCAACTCGAACTACTGTGAACTACTTGTTAGCAGTGGGACTACTGGAACGCACACCTCTATCCCGTCTTCCTCTCACGCCGCAGCATCGACGTGCACGGCTCGACTGGCGCCATCAGAGGAACACTTGGAAGATGGAATGGTGCGCACTGATCTTGAGCGTTGAGAGCAGATTCTGCCCGCACACAAGTGATTGTCGTTTGAACGTACGATCTCGGCCTGGTGAGCGCTGTCTCTTAGTGCGACCAAACCGCAGGCCTTATGGCGCTGGGATACCCGAAGCGGTTAAGGCGGTCGCTCGCGTAAAGCAGGGTTCGGGGTCCTTCTCTGACACAAATTTTCACTTGTCGCCCGACTGGCCAATAATTTGAGGTCCTTCTCTGACACAAATTTTCACTTGTCGCCCGATTGGCCAATAATTTCGTTGCATTTCGTGATATAACAAAAAAAAAAATTGAGGTCACATACTTCCAGGACAGCAAACGAAATAAAAGAAACATACAAATGGATTTGAACACAGGTACTACACTGAGACCTTGTGCCCTTTTACACTGCGCCAGCGCTTCACTTGATTTTACACCGATCGGGCGGGTTGACGATGTCACGTCGAAACTTTGACCGTCATTTTAATGTTAGCTACTGAGAGTTGGCACCTAGGCCAAAATAAAGTTCTCTTTATGGTTCAAATGGCTCTGAGCACTATGGGACTTAACATCTGTGGTCATCAGTCCCCTAGAACTTAGAACTAGTTAAACCTAACTAACCTAGGGACATCACACACATCCATGCCAGAGGCAGGATTCGAACCTGCGACCGTAGCGGTCACGCGGTTCCAGACTGAAGCGCCTAGAATCGCACGGCCACACCGGCCGGCAGTTCTCTTTATTTTCGCCGTACTTTCACCCTGAGAAGTTTAGACTGTATCAGAGAGCGACCTATGGTTGGTTCCCCTTGAGAGACTTTCTTTCTGCTAGTATCATATCAACTTACACCACTTGTTACGGAGCACCCTGTATATCCGGTATAGTTCAAATTTCGCCGTGGATTCTGGCATCTGGCACAGCTAACATGTTGATATTTCTAAGGGGTGTGGTTTGAGGATATGGAGATGAAGAGAAAGTGGAAATTGCTTGTGTGAGTACGTTTCTGAGGACCAGAGGAAAGGTATATTGTAGAGTGATTAGTTTGCTGGATGCATACTGGGGAGGCGGCGGTGGGGTGGGTAGACTGCTGTGGCCTGTTGTGGGGTTGTAAACCACTGAGAGCTATGGCGGGACGAAATCTCTCCGTCGTTTCTAGGTTCCCCGTTTAATACACAATACACAGTGGTATTTGAACGTCGTTGGGTACACTGCTTCTTCACCCCCCACAGTGATTCTTAACACACAGTAAGTGATGTTTGTACCTTGTTTGATTGAAATCGTTGCAGTGGTTTAGGAGGAGATTTGGAACATACATATATAAATATACACATACATATACTTCTTTTTTTGTAATTTGTATGGATGCAACACTGTTTATTCATTTGCCTTTCCACTTCATTGTACATATTCTCAATAAAAGTTTTGTGTATGGATTGATGTAATAGATGAAAATGGGACAAAATATTACATTATGTTGTTATGGATCATTCCAAACCTGACATTAATGACAGTAAAAGGTATGTAAGTGACATCGTTAGAGGCAGAAGGGTGTAAGTGGCAAGCAGATTAGTCGTATAAACAGTACTGACAACATCATTCTCAATTTAATTCACTGACATTGCGTAATTAATAACCACTGTATTTTGTGGCTATTGCAGGCAATGTAAAAAAATGAACATAGAAATTTAAATCTGATACAGACTTTGGAGACCATTTTCGCAGATCATGATTTTGTCACCTACACCTCTTTTCTTCTAAACGCCTGTTCGAAGATGGGCCCCAGAAGAATTTGCAGCTTTTTCAAGTAATTCCACAGACAGAAGGTGGTACGCAAGGAGAAAACTGAGCGCGACAGCTAAAAATTGATTTACTTTTCAAATTGAGCACTCACAACCTAGCAAAGAATATCATCATAAGTAAGATGAATCAGTGGTTCAAATGGCTCAGTTCTATGGGACTTAACATCTGTGGTCATCAGTCCCCTAGAACTTAGAACTACTTAAACCTAACTAACCTAAGGACATCACACACATCCATGCCCGAGGCAGGATTCGAACCTGCGACCGTAGCAGTCGTGCGGTTCCGGACTGAGCGGCTAGAACCGCTAGACCACCGCGGCCGGCTCGATGGAAGTGGTACTCACTTGTTGGCTGATAGATCCAGCACCATCAGACTCTTCAGGGGACAGAGGTCCGAAGTGTAGAGAGACGTGATGCTGTTGTTGTTCAGGTAGATGGACTTGAGGTCGGCCAGTCTGGACGAGACGAAGTGGGTGTTAGAGACGCGGTTTCCGGCCATTCTGAGGCGGGTCGCGTCCGTCGGTACGTTCAGTGGCAGGCGTGAGCAGCCAACGCAGCGGTACGTGTGGGCTTCTTCCTTCCAGCACTTGCACTGCATCGGACTGGACGCCGACACACTGGCCAACAGCCAGACTGCCAACAGCAGCCGCCAACACTGCGACCGGGCCACCACAGATGGGACATCAAAGAGCAGATCCATTGTCTGCAAAAAACAGAGAAGGAGGTTCGAGGAGCTGTGGCTACTGTCACGACCGGCTTCAAGACGCGAGGGCCCGTATCACTGATGACCTGCTGAGCCCCGTAATCAGCAATATACAGGGTGTTACAAAAAGGTACGGCCAAACTTTCAGGAAACATTCCTCACACATAAAGAAAGAAAATATGTTATGTGGACATGTGTCCGGAAACGCTTATTTTCCACGTTAGAGCTCATTTTATTACTTCTCTTCAAATCACATTAATCATGGAATGGAAACACACAGCAACAGAACGTACCAGCGTGACTTCAAACACTTTGTTACAGGAAATTCTCAAAATGTCCTCCGTTAGCGAGGAAACATGCATCCACCCTCCGTCGCATGGAATCCCTGATGCGCTGATGCAGCCCTGGAGAATGTCGTATTGCATCACAGCCGTCCACAATATGAGCACGAAGAGTCTCTACATGTGGTACCGGGGTTGCGTAGACAAGAGCTTTCAAATGCCCCCATAAATGAAAGTCAAGAGGATTGAGGTCAGGAGAGCGTGGAGGCCATGGAATTGGTCCGCCTCTACCAATCCATCGGTCACCGAATCTGTTGTTGAGAAGCGTACGAACACTTCGACTGAAATGTGCAGGAGCTCAATCGTGCATGAACCACATGTTGTGTCGTACTTGTAAAGGCACATGTTCTAGCAGCACAGGTAGAGTATCCCGTATGAAATCACGATAACGTGCTTCATTGAGCGTAGGTGGAAGAACATGGGGCCCAATCAAGACATCACCAACAATGCCTGCCCAAACGTTCACAGAAAATCTGTGTTGATGACGTGATTGCACAATTGCGTGCGGATTCTCGTCAGCCCACACATGTTGATTGTGAAAATTTACAATTTGATCACGTTGGAATGAAACCTCATCCGTAAAGAGAACATTTGCACTGAAATGAGGATTGACACATTGTTGGATGAACCATTCGCAGAAGTGTACCCGTGGAGGCCAATCAGCTGCTCATAGTGCCTGCACACGCTGTACATGGTACGGAAACAACTGGTTCTCCCGTAGCACTCTCCATACAGTCACGTGGTCAACGTTACCTTGTACAGCAGCAACTTCTCTGACGCTGACATTAGGGTTATCGTCAACTGCACGAAGAATTGCCTCGTCCATTGCAGGTCCTCGTCGTTCTACAGGGTGTTTCAAAAATGACCGGTATATTTGAAACGGCAATAAAAAATAAACGAGCAGCGATAGAAATACACGATTTGTTGCAATATGCTTGGGACAACAGTACATTTTCAGGCTGACAAACTTTCGAAATTACAGTAGTTACAATTTTCAACAACAGATGGCGCTGCGGTCTGGGAAACTCTATAGTACGATATTTTCCACATATCCACCATGCGTAGCAATAATATGGCGTAGTCTCTGAATGAAATTACCCGAAACCTTTGACAACGTGTCTGGCGGAATGGCTTCACATGCAGAAGAGATGTACTGCTTCAGCTGTTCAATTGTTTCTGGATTCTGGCGGTACACCTGGTCTTTCAAGTGTCCCCACAGAAAGAAGTCATAGGGGTTCATGTCTGGCGAATAGGGAGGCCAATCCACGCCGCCTCCTGTATGTTTCGGATAGCCCAAAGCAATCACACGATCATCGAAATATTCATTCAGGAAATTAAATACGTCGGCCATGCGATGTGGTCGGGCACCATCTTGCATAAACCACGAGGTGTTCGCAGTGCCGTCTAAGGCAGTTTGTACCGCTACAAATTCACGAAGAATGTCCAGATAGCGTGATGCAGTAATCGTTTCGGATCTGAAAAATGGGCCAATCATTCCTTTGGAAGAAATGGCGGCCCAGACCAGTACTTTTTGAGGATGCAGGGACGATGGGACTGCAACATGGGGCTTTTCGGTTCCCCATATGCGCCAGTTCTGTTTATTGACGAAGCCGTCCAGGTAAAAATAAGCTTCGTCAGTAAACCAAATGCTGCCCACATGCATATCGCCGTCATCAATCCTGTGCACTATATCGTTAGCGAATGTCTCTCGTGCAGCAATGGTAGCGGCGCTGAGGGGTTGCCGTGTTTGAATTTTGTATGGATAGAGGCGCATGAGACGATACGTGGACGTTGGCGTCATTTGGACCGCAGCTGCAACACGGCGAATGGAAACCCGAGGCCGCTGTTGGATCACCTGCTGCACTAGCTGCGCGTTGCTCTCTGTGGTTGCCGTACGCGGTCGCCCTACCTTTCCAGCACGTTCATCCGTCATGTTCCCAGTCCGTTGAAATTTTTCAAACAGATCCTTTATTGTATCGCTTTTCGGTCCTTTGGTTACATTAAACCTCCGTTGAAAACTTCGTCTTGTTGCAACAACACTGTGTTCTAGGCGGTGGAATTCCAACACCAGAAAAATCCTCTGTTCTAAGGAATAAACCATGTTGTCTACAGCACACTTGCACGTTGTGAACAGCACACACTTACAGCAGAAAGACGACATACAGAATGGCGCACCCACAGACTGCGTTGTCGTCTATATCTTTCACATCACTTGCAGCGCCATCTGTTGTTGAAAATTGTAACTACCGTAATTTCGAAAGTTTGTCTGCCTGAAAATGTAATGTTGTCCCAAGCATATTGCAACAAACGGTGTATTTCTATCGCTGCTCGTTTAGTTTTTATTGCCGTTTCAAATATATCGGTCATTTTTGAAACACCCTGTAGGTCTTCCCCAGTAGCGAGCCATAGGCTAGAATGTTCCGTGCTCCCTAAGACGCCGATCAATTGCTTCGAACGTCTTCCTGTCGGGACACCTTCGTTCTGGAAATCTGTCTCGATACAAACGTACCGCGGGGCATCTGCCAACTCCGCATTTGTAAACATTGCACTGACTGCAAAACCACGTTCGTGATGAACACTAACCTGTTGATGCTACGTACTGATGTGCTTGATGCTAGTACTGAAGAGCAATGAGTCGCATGTCAACACAAGCACCGAAGTCAACATTACCTTCCTTCAATTTGGCCAACTGGCGGTGAATCGAGGAAGTACAGTACATACTGACGAAACTAAAATGAGCTCTAACATAGAAATTAAGCGTTTCCAGACACATGTCCACATAACACCTTTTCTTTATTTGTGTGTGAGGAATGTTTCCTGAAAGTTTGGCCGTACCTTTTTGTAACACCCTGTATACCCTTTATTTTTAAACTTACAATGTTGGTGCATAAGTTCATACTGTTTTATACACGTTTAATCAACATAACAGATACATGTAACAGAGACTTTACTCATCAATAATAGGGGAACTCGGGGCGGAACGGGATACTTAATGTTTAACAATTTCTATAAAATAAGGGAACACAAGGAAACACTTCTTAAAGTGATAAGAAAACACCTTGTAGTGTAACCTAATGTACCTTATTTTAAAATCACTTAAAACAATACATTTTGCATTTTTTTTACAATTTTTCAAAGAATGTCTTGCATATTTCCCGCTCCGCCCAGCCCACGGGGCAGAATGGGATAAGAGTATTTTTTGTTAAATTATTGCATAAAAGTTGAATTTGAATTATTAATATCGTATTAAACTATGACAAAATGTTGTATAACAGGCAAATCAGACTAAGGAATGTGTAATTTAAACAATTAAAAAGTAATTCTTCAATATAAGAAAATATTTTAATGTCATTCTGAAAAATGTACAATGCTTAATAACCACCAAACCACTAACTACTAGCCCTTTCGACAACAGTCACAAATCAGTATTTCCTCTTCATCTTCACTGTCTATGCCAGCACATGAATTGTGTGCCCACTCTGGCATGCGACCCAGCCCTCATTAGAAACGGAGTAGAGGTCCCCACAGTAGAGACACTCAGAATCCTCTCTCTCTGATTCTCTCTTCTCCATCATCTTCTTCCTTTTATTTTTCTTAAGGTCTTTGATGTCCTCTGATTTGGTTTTCTTGGGTGTACAGTTTGATATTTTTGCCTTAAGTTGCATTGCACCTGACGTCTCTGTCCTGACATTGTTCATATTTGTGCACCCTCCTCCTTTCTGTAGGCCTACATTACGTGCGACAGCATTCTGCAGTTCCTTCTTACAAGGAGAATCTTTTAATACGACGGTTTTTCCTTTTCGTCTTGTAGTCCGCCGAGTATTTTGACAGATCAGTGGGATTGGAATGACAGCCTTGAGCGATACCTGGAAAGCTGAGCTGTTCGGTGAACATAGCTGGTTGGGAGAGCCTGGCATCCATGGACATCCAGGCTGGGTTTGCTTTCTACTTGCATCAAAATATGACGGTGCAGAACAGGACACTATCCCATTCTGCCCCGTCCCGTTCCGCCCCAAGAGCACTTTTCATGTTAACAACTTTTATGGAGTGTAATAACTGACGTATTTAAACACATTAAATAACTAAAGTCTAACAAATGCCATGCACTTTAAGGGAATGTGTCATTTCAGGATATACAATTAACATTTAACAGCTTACCTGGCGTTGAAATTCACCAAACGTTAGAATAACGCAAGCGGTAACGTGACGGACAACAATGCACTTAGATCTCGCACTTCAAACTAAATCAGAATGGCTGCCCTCACTTCCCTTCCATTCGGAGAAATAGTTACGTGCCCATACAACAGGTTGCAACACTGTCCAGTCTAGAAAAGAGCAATTTCCCATTGTGCCTCGCTATCCCGTTCTGCCCCGAGTACCCCTGTATTACCTTTCACTATTTACAACTGGCTCCCAACGCAGGGGTAACTTTTCGATTCCGCGACTGTAGAGGTCACGTGGTTTTGAGACGAAGAACTCCTCGAGCCATGTTCGGGGCGCATTTTCATCCAGAGAGGTAATTCCTTGAGAGTTGCTTGATAGAGAGTCGATAAGGTGGGTGCGGAATGACTTGCCAACTCCTGCATATTGTTTTTCGTCAGTCTAGCAGAGTACGGTCGGGCGTGATCGTTGAGCAGCGTCGCTTCACGCAGTCTTCCTGGTCGTTGTTCTTGGACTGCGTCTGCAAGACGTCTCAGCTGTTGACAATAAATGTCAACAGAGGTGGTTACAACTCGGGGAAGCAATGCGTAGTGCAACACACCGTCACCGTTCTTCCAGACACATAACATTATTTTGTTGTGGATGCGCGGAGGTCTTTGTGTAGGAAGTTGATGCTTTGTCTCGGCTCGGCCATTACTTTCTTTTCTTTGTGTTAGCATAAAGGCACTATTCCTCGTCAGCAGTAACGATACGGTTTGGGAATGATCGGTGTTGCTCACGAGCCAATTGATGACGAACAAGCATAGGTGCACATATGACCACCCGCCGGTTTGAGTGATTTTGGGTTATAGTATTCAGCACCCATACACCTGATTTTTGAACCGTACCCGTTGCATGTAAATGCCGCGTGGGATTAGCCGAGCGGTCTTGGGCGCTGCAGTCATACTCTGTGCGGCTGGTCCCGGCGGAGGTTCGAGTCCTCTCTCGGGAATGGGTGTGTGTGTTTGTCCTTAGGATAATTTAGGTTAAGTAGTGCGTAAGCTTAGGGACTGATGACCTTAGCAGTTTTTCTTTTTTTTTTAATGTTATGGGATTCAACAGCTAAGGTCATCAGTCTCTTAGCTTACACACTACTTAACCTAAATTATCCTAAGGACAAACACACACACCCATGTCCGAAGGAGGACTCGAACCTCCGCCGAGACCAGCGGCACAGTCCCTGACTGCAGTGCCCGAGACCGCTCGGCTAATCCCGCGCGGCCCTTAGCAGTTAAGTCCCATAAGATATAACACACATCTGAACTTGAACTTACATGTAAATGTCACACGACGGAGGAATAATCACAGTTCATCACATTTGGCCGTTCTCGAGTGCACTGACGCGGATCATTGTGTATTAATGCGTTTAGAGGATCTTCATAGAACCCCACAGGCCTTCCTGAAGTCACTAATGTCAAAACGACCCTCCTGATAACGAGAAAACCATTTTTCTAACTTGTTCCATCGAAAGGCATTATCCTCAGACACCGCAAAAATGTTTCTGGGTGCTTCTTCTCCTGTCACTCCTCTATTGAACTCAAAGAGAAGAATTTTTTTGTATCGGAAATGTTCTAATTTCTACACTTGGCACTCGATTTTCTAGTGTCCACAGCTCCTCTCACTGTCTCCAGACGAAAAAATGGCAATACGTAAACTTAGCCAGCTACAGTGAAGCACAAATGAAAAATGACAATCGATAAACGAACCCAGAGCGGTTGAAATACCAACGTGTAAAACAAAAGCTCTAGGAACTTATGCAGCAAGGTAATATTATTTTACTTAGACAAGAAACGTAAAGGAAACGTCTAATACAATTTTGTTTCACTGATTTTGCATTTTACAAATACGAGTCTTTAATATTTTATAATTTTTTAGGTCCGGTTGGTTGTGAAATCGAAACTATAGTGAAAATCAAAAATGTTTTATTTGCAGCACTTAGCTACATGTTCCAAACACTTCTCTACATAGTCGCCAGTCTGTTTTACGCATTTATAGTACACCCTCGTCATAGTAGACCACCTGTGCTAACTTCCAATTCTCCGTGTTGGTCTGCTGCTCGTTGACTGTGCGAAAACGCTGCCATTGCTTCATGTGAGCGAAGAGATGAAAATCAGATGGAATCCAGTCGCGGCTGTAGAGGAGGCGATCAAATACTTGCATGCACCATGAACGTCTGTATGTCCTGCTTCAAAGTTCCAGCATCACTACTGCACTTTGTTGTCACACATGACAGGTACGTTATGTGGCCTGCATGTAATCAGGCGGAACTCCTCAACATGAAGAAATCGAATAACAGCATTCACTTCATACTGGGCAGGACCCACTATTGATTTATTAATGTGAAAGAGAGCGTGGGGAAAGAAGGGGAAGGATAGGTGGGAAACTAGTGACTTTCATCCGCACAGCCGGCCGGGGTGGCCGTGCGGTTCTAACCGCTACAGTCTGGAACCACGTGACCGCTACGGTCGCAGGTTCGAATCCTGCCTCGGGCAGGATTCGAACCAGCGACCGCAGCGGTCGCGCGGTTCCAGACTGTAGCGCCTAGAACCGCGCGGCCACTCCGGCCGGCACACCTTCGCAGGCACTCTTGTCTGTGATGCAACGTCAAGGGTAACCGCAGCCATGGTCTCCCAGCTGACAGTCCATGCTACTGCAAAAGTCGTCGAACTGTCCGTGCAGATGATTGTTGTCTTGCAAACGTCCCCATCTGTCGACTCAGGGATCGAGACGTGGCTGCACGATCCGTTACAGCCATTGAGATAAGATGCCTGTCATTTCGACTGCTAGTGATACGAGGCCGTTGGGATCCAGTACGGCGTTCCGTATTACCCTGCTGAACCCACCGATTCCATATTCTGCTCACAGTCACTGGATCTCGACCAACGCGAGCAGCAATGTCGCGATACGATAAACCGCAATCACGATAGGCTACAATCCGACCTTTATCAAAGTCGGAAACTTGATGGTACGCATTTCTCCTTCTCACAGGAGGCATCACAACAACGTTTCACCAGGCAACGCCGGTCAACTGCTGTTTGTGTATGAGAAATCGGTTGGAAACTTTCCTCATGTCAGCACGTTGTAGGTGTCGCCACCGGCGCCAACCTTTTGTGAATGCTCTGAAAAGCTGATCATTTGCATATCACAGCATCTTCTTCCTGTCGGTTAAATTTCGCGTCCGTAGCACGTCACCTTCGTGGTGTAGCAATTTCAATGGCCAGTAGTGTACATTTCTGTAAGAGTGTGACGACTCTTTGAAGTTTGTTTCAGTGCGGAAGCCCTAATATCGTGAAAACTCGTACTGGAATCAATAATTCGCAAGTATTGGGTTGATGGACGAGGGACGCTGCATTGCAGCGTTCGATAATTTGGAAATTTGAGTCGCTCATGGACCGCGTCCGGATAGCCGAATCGGTTAAGGCAAGCACTCATGAAAGGTGGTAAATCTGGTTCGAGTCGCAGTACAGCACCGATTTTCAGCTTTCTCCATTGCATTACTACAGTGCCCTGTGTGGCTGAATGTCATGAGCTTCCTACCCATCCTTTCCCCCATTCTTTCCCCTTCCTATATTTCACAAAAAAATATTCACCAGCTGCGTCATCACGTGTGGCGTCTGTTCTGCCTGGTAGGCCCCACAGAACAGGCACCACTCACATATATACTATTGTTCTGGGCATATCTGGGTGCTCACTGTGTGCTCAGAACTAAAAAGTGCGACGTAACGCGATCGACGGACATACTAGAGACACTGCGCAATACACCTGCGCAAAGATTCGGCGGATTTTCACAGTGGGTTTAATTTTGTGACCGACAGACCCTAGAAAAAAAACGCTCGTAAATAATAATTACGTGACATAATTGTTGGTAGTCAAAAGTGTGTAAACAGAATTATTTCCTGTTTCAGAACAAGTATTATAGTCAGTCTGATGGCCTACATATGAGTTCACCCCTTAGTTCTATACTATCTGGAATTCTCATGGACGTTCCGAACAAATTTCCTAACAGAAAGAACCACTGAAGACCAAAGTTAAGCACTGGTTCAGGAAAGTGGATGATGTGCTGCACTTATGGACCAGTACCACCAGGAAAGTTGCAGCATTACAAAATTGTAGCGAAATACAGAAAGGTCTGCAGCGGATAGGCACTTGGTGCAGGGAGTGCAACTGATCCTTAACATAGACAAATGTAATGTATTGCGAATACATAGAAAGAAGGATCCTTTATTGTATGATTATATGACAGCGGAACAAACACTAGTAGCAGTTACTTCTGTAAAATATCTGGGAGTATGCGTGCGGACGATTTGAAGTGGAACCATCATATAAAATTGATTGTTGGTAAGGCGGGTACCAGGTTGAGATACATTGGGAGAGTCCTTAGAAAATGTAGTCCATCAACAAAGGAGGTGGCTTACAAAACACTCGTTCGACCTATACTTGAGTATTGCTCATCAGTGTGGGATCCGTACCAGATCGGGTTGACGGAGGAGATAGAGATGATCCAAAGAAGAGCGGCGCGTTTCGTCACAGGGTTATTTGGTAAGCGTGATAGCGTTACGGAGATGTTTAGCAAACTCAAGTGGCAGACTCTGCAAGAGAGGCGCTCTGCATCGCGGTGTAGCTTGCTGTCCAGGTTCCGAGAGGGTGCGTTTCTGGATGAAGTATCGAATATATTGCTTCCCCCTACTTATACCTCCCGAGGATATCACGAATGTAAAATTAGAGAGATTCGAGGGCGCACGGAGGCTTTCCGGCAGTCGTTCTTCCCGCGAACCATACACGACTGGAACAGGAAAGGGAGGTAATGACAGTGGCACGTAAAGTGCCCTCTGCCACACACCGATGGGTGGCTTGCGGATTATAAATGTAGATGTAGATGTAGAAAGTAGGTAAGTTCCTAAAATATTTCAACTCTCAACATAAGAAAATTCAGTTTAATATGGAGCTGGAGATTCTCCTATAAACTTCTTGGTCTTTGATATAGACATTAGCACAAGGACACACTTAATTAGACATTACAGAAAAAACATAGGTACAGATACGGTAATCTAGACAGCCACAAACATGCAGCTTTCCATTCGATGGTGGGTCACACACATCCGTTCCATTATCTGAATCAGCCTTTCAGACAGAACTACAGACCATGAAACATATCGCTTCCGGCATTGCCTATCACTCTGTTTTGATTGATAACATACTATGAAAAAAGAAAATGAGTAACATTATACGCTGTTCAACGGCAGTCAGTCAATAGTTACAAAAACTGGTGCAAACTCCCCAATATTGGCAGCATTTCTGATAATCTTGCAGAAAATCTAATGTCTCTCAATTACAGATCTGAATTTTATAATACCAACCGCATATCAAAATTTTTATTTAATTGCAAAGACAAACTGCCAGCCTTGACACAGTGTGGTGTGTATAAAATAACATGCAGGCAATGTGGGAAAGTATATATTGGTCACTCAGGCAGAACTGTAGCAATTAGGTTATCTGAACATTAAAGATACTGGAGATTAAGGAAGAAAGTTTCAATCTTTGCCGATCATATTTTAACAGTAAACGATTCATTTGATGTAGAATGTCAAGTTTTACATTCCGTTCAGGAAAGTAGAAAGATGACCTTTCACTCTCTTGGAAATACTGGAAATCAAGAAACATTTGTCACAATACGCCAGCTTAGTTTTAAACGATAAGACTCAATTTCCTTTTTCACCTACGTTAAACTAAGTTTTTGTTACAAATGCTACATACAAATTGTAGATTCAACTTATTTCTCAGCAGTTATTAAATATATCTATACATAAAAAACCTAATTATTTCTGTGTAACAAAAAAATGATATTTCCCTCGCCATTTTACCCTTCTGTACAAATAATGTATGTGTAAGTCGCACATAACTTTATCTGTGTCTACGACATTCTGTTGTCACCCGAAGATGGCCTAAAAAGCCGAAAACCTTTCCGCGACCACAAAAAAATCTAATTTTGCCACTAAAACTCCAATGAGGCCATTTGTAAACTCATAAGGCACTTAACATACCCTTTAAATGTCACGTAAAACGCATAATAAGAAATCTATATGATAACATTTTTTCCTGTTAGTAGAGACAACTCTCATCGCCAAGAAACATTAAACGATTGGCTGAGTACGGTTTGTCCTTGTATGATTAGATCCATTAACATTCGTGATAATTTGCAGTGCCGGGAATCGATTGCAAGCGTGGTTCTTCTTAATCTCATAAGGAAAATCCGTTTCAGACTTATCATTTAATGGTTCGTGATATGATAAAATGTTTGTCTACAACAACACGATATCACATAACAAACAGATACTCTAAAATTTATTGGGAGTGACTCATTTGCAATTTCAGCCGCACTGGAAGCTGCTCCTTCTGCACAATATCCTTAGCGTTTTGAAACTAAGCAAATGTCTCTTGAAGATTGCAAGAGGGCTACTGGAAGTTCAGTGAGATGGTACAAAATATTTTCACTGCAGGACGTCAATGAAAACTTATTCATCTCCTCCACTTTGGCAAAATATCTTTGTCTGCAAATAAAAGAACATCGCATGAGGCTGGTTTTACTTGTTGTATTGGGGCGTCGAGTAGCCGTCATAAGCTCTGCCGTAAGAGAAAACTCGTGTAACTTAATGAACAGTTGTCTAGTGACCAGAGAACTGATGACATGGTAATAGTACTTAAGTTGCAAGTGGAGCATACGTCTCAAGTTCACAGTGGCAGGCAAACAACTATTCGGGTTGGTTTGTAGGGTCTATGAATCTGCAGATTTACCGTCCTACTTTCGGAAAAATGTCATCCACACAATCCTGAAGATACCAAGGGCAGATAGGTACGAGAACTATCGCGCAATCAGCTTAACAATTCATTCATCCTAATTGGCGACAGGAATGATACACAGAAGACTGGGAATGAAAACTGAGGCTCCATTAGATGACGATCAGTTTGCTTTTAGGAAAAGAAAAGGCAACAGAAGTGCGGTTCTGACGTTGAAGTTGATTATGGAAGCAAGACTGAAAAGAAATCAAGACACGTTCATAGGATTTGTTGACCTGGAAAAAACTTTCGACGATGTCGCGAAGGGACAATGACGATAAAAACAGAGATATTAGAGCCCACACAGAGGCATACCGACAATCTTTCTTTCCACTAACAATAAGAGATTGGAATAGAAGGGAGAACCGATAGAGGTACTCAAAGTGCCCTCCGCCACACACCGTCAGGTGGCTTGCGGAGTATGGATGTAGATATAGATGTAGATGACCTCAGCAGTTTGGTCTCATAGGAAAAGCACCGGATATAGGACATACGGGAAAACATCTCTGTGCAACAGCAACATCCATGGCTATAGAGGAAACTGTAGAGGAAGAAAACTGTAAGGGAAGGCAGAGATTGGAATATACACTCCTGGAAATGGAAAAAAGAACACATTGACACCGGTGTGTCAGACCCACCATACTTGCTCCGGACACTGCGAGAGGGCTGTACAAGCAATGATCACACGCACGGCACAGCGGACACACCAGGAACCGCGGTGTTGGCCGTCGAATGGCGCTAGCTGCGCAGCATTTGTGCACCGCCGCCGTCAGTGTCAGCCAGTTTGCCGTGGCATACGGAGCTCCATCGCAGTCTTTAACACTGGTAGCATGCCGCGACAGCGTGGACGTGAACCGTATGTGCAGTTGACGGACTTTGAGCGAGGGCGTATAGTGGGCATGCGGGAGGCCGGGTGGACGTACCGCCGAATTGCTCAACACGTGGGGCGTGAGGTCTCCACAGTACATCGATGTTGTCGCCAGTGGTCGGCGGAAGGTGCACGTGCCCGTCGATCTGGGACCGGACCGCAGCGACGCACGGATGCACGCCAAGACCGTAGGATCCTACGCAGTGCCGTAGGGGACCGCACCGCCACTTCCCAGCAAATTAGGGACACTGTTGCTCCTGGGGTATCGGCGAGGACCATTCGCAACTGTCTCCATGAAGCTGGGCTACGGTCCCGCACACCGTTAGGCCGTCTTCCGCTCACGCCCCAACATCGTGCAGCCCGCCTCCAGTGGTGTCGCGACAGGCGTGAATGGAGGGACGAATGGAGACGTGTCGTCTTCAGCGATGAGAGTCGCTTCTGCCTTGGTGCCAATGATGGTCGTATGCGTGTTTGGCGCCGTGCAGGTGAGCGCCACAATCAGGACTGCATACGACCGAGGCACACAGGGCCAACACCCGGCATCATGGTGTGGGGAGCGATCTCCTACACTGGCCGTACACCATTGGTGATCGTCGAGGGGACACTGAATAGTGCACGGTACATCCAAACCGTCATCGAACCCATCGTTCTACCATTCCTAGACCGGCAAGGGAACTTGCTGTTCCAACAGGACAATGCACGTCCGCATGTATTCCGTGCCACCCAACGTGCTCTAGAAGGTGTAAGTCAACTACCCTGGCCAGCAAGATCTCCGGATCTGTCCCCCATTGAGCATGTTTGGGACTGGATGAAGCGTCGTCTCACGCGGTCTGCACGTCCAGCACGAACGCTGGTCCAACTGAGGCGCCAGGTGGAAATGGCATGGCAAGCCGTTCCACAGGACTACATCCAGCATCTCTACGATCGTCTCCATGGGAGAATAGCAGCCTGCATTGCTGCGAAAGGTGGATATACACTGTACTAGTGCCGACATTGTGCATGCTCTGTTGCCTGTGTCTATGTGCCTGTGGTTCTGTCAGTGTGATCATGTGATGTATCTGACCCCAGGAATGTGTCAATAAAGTTTCCCCTTCCTGGGACAATGAATTCACGGTGTTCTTATTTCAATTTGCAGGAGTGTATTATACAAGTAACTGAAGACTAGGTTGCAAGTGCTAATTTGAGATGTAAGGTTTGGCACAGGCGAGGAACGCGTGGCGGGTCGCATCAAGCCAGTCAGAAGACTGATCAGAGAAAAAAAATTGTCGATGTTTACTTACATCTTATATTATATATTGCCGTATACTAACTTATATTTTCCTTCATGGTTTCCAAACACAAATTTGGAAATTACTTCCTGGGGCGCTTTTGATTTATAGATAGATCAGCGACTGGATTCAAGACTTCCTTGCACAGAGAACTCAACACGTCTTTCTTAAAGGAACAAAATCGACAGGTGTAAAAGTAATTTTACGAGTGGCCCGGTGAGCCGGCCAGTCTGTGGATGGTTTTTAGACGGTTTTCCATCTGCCACGGCGAATGTGGGCTGGTTCCCCTTATTCCGCCTCAGCTCCACTATGTCGGCGAT
The DNA here is from genome assembly GCF_021461395.2 of Schistocerca americana. Classification (NCBI taxonomy): domain Eukaryota; kingdom Metazoa; phylum Arthropoda; class Insecta; order Orthoptera; family Acrididae; genus Schistocerca; species Schistocerca americana. The sequence goes on along the minus strand of NC_060125.1, from coordinate 349,871,388 downwards.
TGCTGCGCAAACAAGTTCTCCACGTACGCGTACACCACCATTGCTCTACCACGCAAACATAGGGGTTACACTCATCTGCTGTGAGACGTTCCCTGGGGGGGGGGGGGGGGGGGGGGAGGGGGGTCCATAGTCCACCGAAGGCCGAACCGCACAATAACCCTGGGTTCGGTGTGGGGCGGCTGAGGGGTGAAGTGGACTGCGGTAGTCGTCGACGACTGCCGCTGCGGCGGGGACGGAGCCTCTCCGTCGTTTCTAGGTCCCCGGTTAACATACAACATACAACAATTTTAGGAGTATACCAAGGAAATGCGAAAGAATTGTTACCGTTCACAATGTACAGTGTACAAATAACCTTATAGGTCGCGCAACCATAGCTAAAAAAAACGTGTACATAATGTAAAGTGCAATCAAGCAGTTTAATTCGGAGATGGTAAAATACGACGCTGCGGTCGGCGACGTCTATATAACACAACAAGTGTCTGGTGCAGTTGTTACATCGGTTACTGCTGCTATAGTGGCTGGTCATCATGATTTAAGTGAGCTTAACGTGGTGTTATAGTCGGCGCACGAGCGATGAAGTGGGGATTTTCCCGTTCGACCATTACACGAGTGTACCGTGAATATCAGGAATCCGGCAAACACCAAATCCCCGACATCGCTGTGGCCGGAAAAAGATCCTGCAAGAAAAAAATCATGATGCAAGAACGTGACCAACGACGACTGAATCTAATCGTTGAACGTGACAGAAGTGCAACCCTTCCGCAAATTGCCGCAGATTTCAATGCTGGGCCACCAACAAGTGTCAGCGTGCGAACCATTGAACGAAACACAATCGATATGGGCTTTCGGAGCCGCAGGCTCATTCGTGTACCCTTGATGACTGCACGACACAAAGCTTTATTCTTTGCCTGGGCCCATCAACTCCGACATTGGACTGTCGATGACTGGAAACATGTTGCCTTGTCGGACTAGTCTCGTTTCAACTTGTATCGAGCGGATAGACGTGTATGGTTATGGAGAAAGCCTGATGAATCCATGGACCCTGAATGTTAGCAGGGGACTGTTCAAGCTCGTGGAAACATGTTGTCTGGTCGGACAAGTCGCGTTTCAACTTGTATCGAGCGGATGGATGTGTACGATTATGGAGACAACCTTATTAATCCATGGATCCTGCATGTTAGCAGGGGACTGTTCAAGCTCCTTGAGGCTCTGTAATGGAGTGGGGCTTGTGCAGTTGGAGTGATATGGGACCCCTGATACGTCTAGATACGATTCTGAAAGATGACATGTACGTAAGCATCCTGTCTAATCACCTGCATCCATTCATCTCCATTGAGCAGTCCAACGGACATGGCAATACCAGCAGGAGAATGCGACACCACACACGTCCCGAGTACCTACAAAGTTAGTCCAGGAACGCTCTTCTGAGTTTAAACGCTTCCGCATGCCACCCAACTTCCAAAACTTGAACATTATTGACCATATCTGGGCTGCCTTGCAACGTACTGTTCAGAAGAGATTTCCACCCATTCGTACTCTTACGGATTTATGGACAGCCCTGTAGGATTCGTGGTGTCAGTTCCCTCCAGCAGTATTTCAGACGTTAGTCGAGTTCATGCCACGTCGTGCTGCGGCACTTCTGCGTGGTCGCGGGGGCCCTACACGGTATTAGGCAGGTATACGTTTCTTTGGCTCTTCACTGTATACTGGCAGTCGTCAAATAGAAGTGCAGGTTACAGCGCTAGCTACACACTGAATACTGTGAAGTCAAGCACGCGCTACCCCATCGCGGGTTGAAGATTGCGACATCTAGCAGTAGAAACCAAATTAAAAGGACACGCAGACTGGACCCTGGAAATCGCAGTAACAAAATGTATCTCAGTGTTAAATAACAATCCAGTACAAGAGGCAGAAAATATTACCCGTTTCACGTATGAGAAGTAAGATACACTTAAAATTACTTACAGCTGAGGAAGCTGATCTACCTGGTTAGAGCCATAACCAGATAACACAGCCCGACTGAAGTTCTAGTCCTTGATGCCCAAGTGTATTAAACTAATAAAAATGTGAAATATATAGTGTGTTTTGTTGTGACTTGAGACAACCAAACATCTGGAAAACGACGCACCGTACAAAAAATATGTTCTAGGTGAAAAGTTAATGTAAGTAAGGTGGGCGTTGTTTGTGCTACAATCTGCCACCTCGTACCCACCATAATACCCCACTTTTACTGCATGTTCGGGCTCTGCGCCAAAAAATACATACAGTTTACTCACACTATTGTTTTCCGTTCGTGGTAGATGGCGCTGTAACCGACAAATACGAAATGTATCTGTTTTTTGCAATTAATAAACGGCTCTACTTTTCATTTACGATGTAAATGTGAACCCGTGCCAGAACAGGCTCCAGAGATGAGTGGTGCCGAGGCAATGGGGTGTTCCGCGTGCGTGGAGAGTGAGCGATGGGGCGAGCGAGAGAGTGTTTTACACGATAGGTGTGTATCCATGGTAGTTGCGTCCGTCAATATCAATTCATAGACATATTTCTACTCGACCACGATATTACCACATTTGGCCTCCCTTGGCAGTCATCGGAAATATGCGGGGACGTTACAGTAAACGAGTACGGTGGTGACTAAGGAAAACGCATTGCGCTCTGAATACTTTCAGGACACTTGTGCACCAACTATCAAGAGGTTTAGCACATGTCCTCGTAAGATATCACGATAGCAGCTCGCGATTGGCTGACCGAAGCGTCCTCAGCCCCAGACGCAATAATATAGTGATCGACTAATACCTTATTACAATGGTTGTGGTTTGTATCTCACAGGCAGCCGCGTAGAAACCAGCGCGAGAGTTATGGCGGTTGGCTGGAAACAAACACCGAAATCAGTCACCCCGGTGGCAGGATTCGGGGGCGGCCACCGAAATCAAGCATTCCAATGGTTTGAAGACGCACCAAGATCAACACCGAAGGAAACAGAAAGCTACGTTACCATCCAAGAAGCTTATTTGCCAGAAATGTCTAGCCATATAATTTGTACTATATAATCACATTTGCAACATTCAAGAAACGTTTCAACATTAATAGCAACCGTCATACTACAAAGACTAACATTTACATCCTCAATGTAATGTAGGATCAAATACGACGGTTCTTAAAAAATGGCTCTGAGCACTATGGGACTTCACTTCTAAGGTCATCAGTCCCCTAGATTTTAGAACTACTTAAACCTAACTAACCTAAGGACATCACACACATCCGTGCCCGAGGCAGGATTCGAACCTGCGACCGTAGCGGTCGCGCGGTTCCGGACTGAAGCGCCTAGGACCGCTCGGTCACCCCGGCCGGCGTCGGTTCTTAATTGCAAAAAAAGGCACACTTGATATTTGTCGACTACATCGCCATCTACCACGAACGAAGAACAATAGTTTGAGTAAACCGTACGAATTTTTGTCGAATATGCAATAAGAATGGGTAGGGGGGAGGGAGGGGGGGGAGAGTCGATTTGAAAATAGGAAACGAACCTCCCAGGCGGGAGGGGTGGTTGGGAGTTGGCCAGTTGCAGCACAAACGATGCCCACTTTATTTGTGTTAACGTGTGACTAGAACATCGTTTCCGCACGATGCTTCATTTTCGAGATATCTAGTTGTCTCGAGTTGAAATAAACACCCTGTGCATATAAATGATCTAGTAGAAAGTGTCGGAAACTCCATAACGCTGTTCGCAAATTTTGCGGTTGTCTGCGAGAAGGCAGCTCACCAGAAGGCTGTAGCGATATGCAAAAGGACCTGAAGAGGGCTGATTAGCTCTGGCAGTTGTCCCTTAACGCAGATAAACGTAATATAATGCACATGTATAAGAGAAGGAGTATTGTACAATTACACCATTGATCTCAAATTTCTGGAGACAGCATCTCCCGTAAAATATCTAGGAGTAACCATACGGAGCGACCTCAACTGGAATGACCACTGTAACAAACATCAGGAAAGGTATATGCTAGAGTGAGACTCATGGAAAGAATGTTAAGGAAATGTAACTCATCCACGAAGAAAGTGGCTTATAAGGTGCTTATCCGACCTATCCTTGAGTATTTCTCATCTCTCTGGGACCCTCACCAGGTAGGACTAACAGTAGAGATAGAGAAGCCCCAACCAAGAGCAGTGTGTTTCGTCACAGGGTCCTTTACCTGCGTGAAAGCGTTACAAGGCGCTCGGCAAACTCCACACGTGGGCGCTACAAGAGGGGCAATGTGCGCCATGGATTGGTTTAGGCCTGCTATTGAAATTCCGAGAAAAGTATGTCCCGGGAGGAGTCGGCCAACGTATTACTTTCCCCCACATGCGTCTCGCAAAATGACCTCGACGAGAATATTCGAGAAATTAGGTCTAATACTGAGGTTTACCGACAATGATTCTCCTCAAGCGCTATTCGCGAATGGAACAAGAAAGGGGGGGGGGGGGGGGGCGCCATACACCGTCAGGTGGCTTGCAGAATACTGATGTAGCTGTAGATATAGGCAACAAAACAAAACAATTGTCGTACACTAGAACAGACGCGCAGAGATTCCTTCAGATTATTAACTACCATGAAATGTCAGAAACCTGAACAGTCTCATGAAATTCTGATATGTCGGTTATTTACCATAATCACGTAAAATCTATGGGCAATGCCTTCGGAAAAAATAGTCTGGAGACTGTTACATTTTAAACGTGCAACTATCGTATGACAGGGTTTTTATTTCATTTTATGTTATTTTCTGTAATACTCGAACTTCACTGCAAGTACTTGCTGGAACGTATATTGTACTTTGACCGCAGTTGACTTTATAAGATAAAAATGTTTTATCACTGCTCGACATTCGTTTTTATCAGTTTTCTTTTATAGAGCGCGTGACACACATCACTTAAGATAAAGACCAACAAAGAAATTGGCGTCGGATCAGTTTCAAGAAAACTTGGCAAGATAATTAGGCTTCCCAACGCTCATCAACGCAATTTCGTAGAAATTTCTTTTCCGGTGATTTATTTGTTGCTGCACTTCTTCAAGTAATTCAATCCACAGCACGGACTTAAACCACCTGTACCATGTATAAATTAATGCAAACTAAATTTATCAATCTGTCTTCATACGTTTTGCGTGTGGTACTCAGAGAAGATTTTTCTTTAGTTGTGGTTAATGTCCCACCAGCTTTATGTCACAAGGAGCGAATCATTTATTCCGGAATTCTCCCAGCAAGCATTGGCACAGAGTGGTTTATCGAAGCCACAGAAAAGTGTGCCAGCGACACCAAAGCAAAACGACGAGTATCTGTGTACCGACCTTTACAGACCCAACGATTATTTCAGTTAATAAATATAACGTTAATTAGTTATAGGGAGAAAGTTCCTGGAGAACGATATTTCTGTATAGTACGACGCGGTTTCCTTAAATATGCTGCTAAATGTTTCTCTAATAGGCGGCGCCGTAGCAGTCCTATAGCATGTACCCTTATTATAAAGTAGTTACAGTGACGGGAATGAGAAGTGTTACTCCAGGAACACCTTGACCGAACGCCAGCAAACTCATGATTCAGTATCTCCATGCCTAAACTAAACTTTCATTCTTATGCGAGGCTATTTTCAGTATAGATTAAAAGCCCTTCCTATAGCCGAAGATCTAGGTGAGTACGTGGTACGTGTTCGTGGAAACAGAAAAAAAAATGGTTTTATTTTAGGCAAAATTCGGTGTTACTTTTTGCCAGATTCGGTGTTATTTTTTGCCAAATTCGTTGTTACCTTTTTGGCCAATTCAATGTTGTTTGTCAAATCTGATGTTGTTTTTCGTCAGATTCTGTGTTTTCTGCTAAATTCCGTGTTGTTTTTGCTACTTCCGATGCTATTTTCGGTGTCACATCAAAGTTCGTTACGCGGGAAATGAACATCAGTTTGAGATTATACACGAACCTCAGCCTTAAGAAAATTAGAAGCGGAAATGCAGTTTAATACTCAGTAACTATAAGTTACGAATATTAGTAAACTCTTTTATATGACAAAATTACAAATTTCACGAAATCCCGTAAAAATCACCGATTTTGCGTTATTTCGCTTAAAACCGCTACTTTCGTGTTACCGTTTTTGAGAAATTTTCCTTTCTCTAGCTAAAAGGGTGAGTCTAACCTATTAGACCTTCTCAGGTGGAGATCGCAATACAGCATCTCTAGACCACGTGCAAGTGCAGCTTATTGCCATCTTTTGGACTTCGGGAAATGTCGAATTATTGTTATGCGGCACATGGGAGCTTCAGGTCGACGTATCACACAGACAGTTGGAGTGTGTATAACTGTGTGGCCAAAAGAGTACTCATGGGAAAGAACACAGCAGGAAAATCTTAAGGTCGTTTGGCTGGCGCTGACGAATTGACAGATGGCAATGGCTGAAATCTGGGCGAAGGTTACAGGCGGAATGTCACCACGCACCACTGGTGGCAGATTACTGGCAGCTGATTTGAGATTTCTAGTTGGCAGGCGTGTTTTACCATCGGGACCATAGCATAGACAAAAGAAACATGGGTGGTGTAGAGCCAGAATAAACTGTGACATTGAGTGGTGTCTTATCGGTAGACGTCACTTGAAACAATGATTCTCGATACCGGTACTTCCCCAACTCCTGGAATCATGGAGTGAGAAGCTACTGAAAACAACAGCAGTATTGGTATAGAAACTGCTGAAGCGTGGTTGAGTGATCTCCAGTGTGTAGCAAGAAAGGTGGACCCTTTTGTCGCACCCTCCGTGAATAGGGTACAAAATGGCAAATTTTAGCAGGACAATGCAAGACCCGACATTGCAGTTCACACCACGTACGCCTTAAGAAATGTATGGATCTTTCACTTTCCCTTATTTATGACCTACAGAACATGTCTGGGACGCGATGGGTAGACGTATACTTCCTTAGCCTCTAATCAAACATGACAAACAATTCCTCAAACTGACATTCTGAGTCCATTTCCTTCTACGCCACAACGAATACATCAGTGTATTGGTGGTCTCGGGGGCCACACCTCGCACTTAACTGACACTTTTGCAAACGATTCTAGCATTATAATAAACCCCACTAGAGAGAAAGTCACAGAAGACATTGTTAATGATGTTTTTCAAGATATTATTAATTGGTTCTCTGAAAATGAACACCGCCTTAATTTTGAAAAAGAAAACGCACTATATACAGTTCTGTACAACAAAAAATTATACCAACAGTATTGATGTAGCCCATGAACAGGAGTCAGTAAATGCAGTAGAATGGTCCAAGTTTTTGGGTGTACTTATTGGTGAAATTTGAACTAAGAGAAGTCTTGGAATTCCGTGGTACGCTCCTATGGAACCAAACTGCTGAGGTCATCGGTCCCTAGGCTTACACACTACTTAATCTAACCTAAACCAACTTACTCCAAGGACAACACACGCACCCATGCCCGAGGGAGGATTCGAACTGGGCGAGCCACGCGAACCGTGACAAGGTGTCCCAGACCGCGGCTACTCCACTTGGCGCTGGTCTTGGAAACAGACGAATTAACGTTATGGCATATTTTGCATATTTCCGCCCAATAATGTATTACTGAATAATTTTCTGGGATAAGTCACCACTTAGAAAGAAGGTACAAATTGCACAAAAGCGAGCAGTGAGAATAATATGAAGTGTTCAAATAGCTCTGAGCTCTATGGGACTTAACTACCGAGGTCATCAGTGCCTAGAACTTAGAACTATTTAAACCTAACTGACCTAAGGACATCACACACATCCTTGCCCGAGGCAGGATTCGAACCTACGACCGTAGCGGTGGCGCGGTTCCAGACTGTAGCGCCTAGAACCGCTCGGCAACCCCGGCTGGCAATATGTAGTGTTCACCCGAGGCATTAATGCAGATACCTCTTCCTAGAGTTATATATTTTAAGTACATCGTCGCAATAAATATATTCGCTAATGAAATTCGTCATAAGTAACCCAGCACAACACTAGAGGAAAAAAATAACCTCTATTAACCATTACTAAAGCTCCACTGGCCCAGAAAGAAGTTCAATATACAGCAACAAAACTTTTTTATCATTTCCCCAGGAACACAAAGTGTCTGACAGGTAGCAAAGCTAGTTATAAATGTAACCTACAAATCCTTTTTCCTGGTCTACGCCTTCTATTCTACGAACGAATTTATACATACTAGTTTTAAATGTAACCCACAAATCCTTTTTCCTGGTCTAAGCCTTCTATTCTACGAACGAATTTCTATATAAAAATTTATAGCCTATAAAAAGATTCCTTTCTGCATGTGGGACTGTAAAATAATGTGTTAATTAATGTTAACGTTATCCATGTATACATACCTTGTAAACTGACTCGTTCGTTCCACGACATTTCGAAAGAAGAATCGTCCAAATGAACTATGGAACATGTAACTAATGACGTATGGAGGTTGACATCAGTTCGGAATAGAATAAAAGTTGAATCATTTCATACTTACTGTGTGATGAACATTTCCACAAAATAAGATAAATATAGAACTATTGCTGTATGGTGTAAAATTTTCTCTCGGTGTGTTTTGAAAAGGTTGAGCAATGACACTTTGGTGCTACGTGACTTTCCGTCGTAGTGCACAGCGATATTAATCTTTCTGCAGTGAACACTTCTAGCTGGAGGTAGACGCTGAGCTTAAGTTCAATATGTGTACCTAATGAAACAAAGCGAGTTCGATGAAATTGTTCTTATAAGAACTTCAAACGTGTACCTCCAGTTTAGCGCAGGTGTAATTCAATACGAGTCATTAGAAATGTAGATGGACTCATGTCTCGTCCCTCGTTGGTAGCTGCTATGAATAGCTTTGGCAGTACATACAAAAAGCCAGAGCCCCAAAAATCTGTCGTAATTGAGCACGAGTTCGCAGCTCGTGGTCGTGCGGTAGCGTTCTCGCTTCCCTCACCCGGGTTCCCGGGTTCGATTCCCGGCGGGGTTAGGGATTTTCTCTGCCTCGTGATGACTGGGTGTTGTGTGATGCCCTTAGGTTAGTTAGGTTTAAGTAGTTCTAAGTTCTAGGGGACTGATGACCATATATGTTAAGTCCCATAGTGCTCAGAGCCATTTGAATTGAGCACGAGGTAGAACAGGATAACAACGCGTAAGCTTCTGCACATGACAAATGTGATGCAATTGTATTTTCCAGACGGTAAACGACTTCACAGTAAACATTTATGCTGGGTGCAGTGCCCATCACATCTCCCTTTCCGTACAGAATGTGCTGCGATCGACAGTCAGTCACTTTTTCCCGCCTGAATCGCGTGAATAGCTCATGGTCACGTGGCATCGGGAAGAAACAGGGGTAGATAGAGATGCCGTCCACCACCAGTGGCCTTGATGAAAGAAGGTATTTGCTTAGGTGTGTGAGGAACACCAGCTCCACTCCTCTGTATATAGTACCGGGTCCGAAGGCTGTTCCCGTTAGCTGCTAGTCTCCACAGAGAAGAGATATGTATCTTTCGGTACTTTATGCGGAAACTACACCCAGCTACTTGCAGAAAGTTCGGAAATTTTGATTTTTTTCGTTGCTTCTACGGCTTTCCCAGATCTATGACGTTCTTGGAGAACGAAAATCTCCTCTATAAAAATCAACATGGATTCCGCAAACAGAGATGTTGGAAAACGCAGTTCGCTCTTTTCCTCCGTGAGATCCACAGCGCTGAAGACAATGGCGCTCCGGTTGATACCGTGTTCCTTCATTTCAGGAAGGCAATTGACACCGTCCAGTATTGCCGGTTAGAGAAAAAGCAAACACCAGACTAAGATTCGTAGGAAGGACCTTAAGAAAATGTAAATCGTCCACGAAGGAAGCGGCTTACAGCGTGTTGTTCCATAGATTCTTAAGTACTCTCCATCCGTATGGGACCATTGCCAGGTAGGACTGATAGAAGAGAGAGAGGGAATACCCAAGGAAGAGTGGCTCGTTTGGTCACGGGATCGTCTAGTCAGGGAGACAGCGTTAAAGAGATATTTAATTAGCTCAAGTTTCGGATATTACAAGACAGGATTTGTGCGTTACGGAGATGTTTGCTATTGAAATTTCGAGAGAACCCTTTCCGGGAAGAATCGGGTAACACATTATTTTGCCGGCCGCGGTGGTCTAGCGGTTCTGGCGCTGCAGTCCGGAGCCGCGGGACTGCTACGGTCGCAGGTTCGAATACTGCCTCGGGCATGGGTGTGTGTGATGTCCTTAGGTTAGTTAGGTTTAAGTCGTTCTAAGTTCTAGGGGACTTATGACCTAAGATGTTGAGTCCCATAGTGCTCAGAGCCAGCCAACACATTATTTCCTCCCACAGACGCCTTGCGAAGTGATCAGGACGAGAAAATTCGAGAAATTAGAGCTAATTACCGAAATTATTCTTCCCACGCACTATTTACAAGTATAAGAGGAAGGGGTGTTAGTTAGTGGTACCAGAAGTAACCTCCGCCTCGCACCGTTATGTGGCTTGCAAAGTACGATATAGATGTGGAAAATACCGGATTTCAGGTTTCACAATAATTGATGGATGGAATACCCAATAACAAAAAAAAAGTGTAGAATGCTGAAGGAGCTAGAAATATGAACACCCCAGTCAAGATCTGTCGAGCAGTTTCAACGTATAACGGTTGCTCCACATTGGCTAAGCATCAGGTACTACATTTTCAGTTCATCTGCCGAAGACACCTGTAACTACTGACTTTAGCGGACTGCTAGCAGACCGGGCATCTTTTAAAGTTAATCCTGGAATACGACTGACGTCAGCTATCTGATCTGCTCTTTAATTAACCAAATCCTCAACTAAACTATCAAAAATGGCTCTAAGCACTATGGGACTTAACATCTGAGGTCATCATTCCCCTAGACTTAGAATTAACCTAAGGGCATTACGCACATCCATGCCCGAGGCAGGATTCGAACCTGCGACCGTAGCAGTAGCGCGGTTCCAGACTGAAGAACTCAACTATCGTCGAAATGTTAGAGATCGAGAGAAAGTATGACCGACAGAAGGCCTCTAAGCACAGAAGTCGAGATATTTCTTCTTCTTCTTCTTCAGTGGTTGCAATTTATTGAGCACCACGTTTATTGTTTTATAAAAGCTCATACGACAGTTAGATAACGTCCACATATGACTGGCTACTCTATAAGTGTAAAAAACAATCTTGTAGGAACTTACCATTTCCGTAGCTGAGGGGCTACCAAAATACATGTGCATACGAGAGGTTCCCGTACTAATCACGTAGCCTCGGAAAATCTCTTCACTTATAGGGTGCCTTATCGAGTAACAAGATAACACGAAAGCTATCTCAGCAATAGCGTTGATAATGTCTGCTTCTCCAACACTAAGGTGCTTCAAAGAAACGAGCAGGAAAAACCTATTTCAACCGTCGAAAAAACATTTTACGGGGAATATACTGTACATTGAGATTATTGCAAAATAATTATAAAGTCGCCCCAAGTAATAGTACACGGACAGCCTTAATTTTCTGATATGTTTACGTATTTAGGAAGACATGCATAACGCGCAAAATACGATTCGTATTGTATCTCAGTTTAAGTGCTCTTTCTAGCACCGAATCTTACCACGGCAACTTGGAAAGAAGTTCGTTGCTGAAAGAAATTTCTTTTCAAAAAGTAACTTGCTAGACTACTACTTACAAACGTGGCGAGATTCCAGTATTTGTATCGACGTTTCAGAAAAATTTTGGGTAACGAAATGATTTGACGATTTGTACTGGAAATGTACAAACATCTGTGGACCTGAGTCCGTGGGGGTGCCGTGCAATTGCAGATTAGAGGTAGTTTTCTCTTAGAAGTAACCTCTAACACGTGCTCAGTAGACCCTGGAATGATTTCAGGGAAATACAGTCAGCGTGTATCGGAGATAGTGCGATGTTACTTCTGGCTTCTGAAGATCTGGTTTTGCTGTTTATAACGGTGTTCGGAACAATAATATTCAAAAGTACAGAGACCGCATAAGGTCTCAGAGTTTGAAACGTGATACAACTCTGTTTTGTTTCATTTAGTTGTAGAATCGTTTATCGCCATAATAGGGAAGCAGCCGATCTGTTAATCCACATTTACATCTACACACTATGTGATCAAAAGTATTCGGACACCTGGCTGAAAATGACTTACAAGTTCGTGGCGCCCTCGAACGGTGATGCTGGAATTCAATAAGGTGTTGGCCCACCTTTAGCCTTGATCGCAGCTTCCACAGTCACAGGCTTGCTTTCAATCACCTGCTGGAAGGTTTCTTGTGGAATAGCAGCCCTTTCTTCACGGAGTGCTGCACTGAGGAGAGGTATCGATGTCGGTCAGTGAAGCCTGGCACAAAGTCGGCGCTGTAAAACATCCCAAAGGTGTTTTATAACATTCAGGTCAGGACTCTTGCAGGCCAGTCCATTACAGGGATGTTACTGTCGTGTAACAGGCCGCCCCCGGTAGCTGAGTGGTCAGCGCGACGAAATGTCAATCCAAAGGCCCCGGGTTCGATTCCCGGCTGGGTCGGAGATTTTCTCCGCTCAGGGACTGGGTGTTGTGTTGTCCTAATCATCATCATTTCATCCCCATCGACGCGCAAGTCGCCGAAGTGGCGTCAAATCGAAAGACTTTCACCAGGCGAACGGTCTACCCGACGGGAGGCTCTCGTCACACGACATCATCAATATTACTGTCGTGTAACCACTCCGAAACAGACCGTGCATTTTGAATAGGTGCTAGATCATGTTGAAAGATGCAATCACCATCCCCGAATTGCTCTTCAACAGTGGGAAGCAAGAAGGTGCCTAAAACATCAATGTAAACCTGTGCTGTGGTAGTGCCACACAAAACAACAAGGGGTGTAAGCCCTCCCCGTGAAACACACGACTACACCATAACACCACCACCTCCGAATTTTACTGTTGGTGCTACACACGCTGGCAGATGACGTTCACCGGGCATTCGCCATGCCCACACCAAATGGTTCAAATGGCTCAGAGCACTATGGGACTTAACATGTTAGGTCATCAGTCTCCTAGAACTTAGAACTACCTAAACCTAACTTACCTAAGGACATCACACACATCCATGCCCGAGGCAGGATTGCGGTCGCGCGGTTCCAGATTGAAGCGCCTAGAACCGCTCGGCCACTCCAGCTGGCATACCCACACCCTGCCATCGGATCGCCACATTGTGTGCCTTGATTAGTCACTCCACATAACGTTTTTACACTGTTCAATCGTTCAGTGTTTCCGCTCCTTGCACCAAGCGAGGCGTCGTTTGGCATTTACCGGCGTGATGTGTGGCTTAGAGCAGCCGCTCGACCATGAAATCCAAGTTTTCTCATCTACCGCCTAACTGTCATAGTACTTGCAGTGGATCGTGACGCAGTTTGGAATTCCTGTGTGATGGTCTGGATAGATGTCTGCCTATTACACATTACGACCCTCTTCAACTGTCGGCAGTCTCTGTCAGTCAACAGACGAGGTCGGCCTGTACGCTTTTGTGCTCTACGTGTCCCTTCACGTTTCCACTTCACTATCACATCGGAAACAGTGGAGCTAGGGATGTTTAGGATTGTGGAAATCTCGCGTACAGATGTATGACACAAGTGACAGCTAATCACCTGATCACGCTCGAATTCCGCGTGTTCCGCGGAGCGCCCCATTCAGCTCTCTTATGATGTTTAATGACTACTGAGGTCGCTGATATGGAGTAATGGAGTACCTGGCAGTAGATGGCAGCACAATACACCTAATATGAAAAACGTATACGTCTTTGTGGGTTTCTGGATACTTTTGATTATATATATATATATATATATATATATATATGAAACTTCCTGGCAGATTAAAACTGTGTGCCCGACCGAGACTCGAACTCGGGACCTTTGCCTTTCGCGGGCAAGTGCTCTACCATCTGAGCTACCGAAGCACGACTCACGCCCGGTACCCACAGCTTTACTTCTGCCAGTATCTCGTCTCCTATATATATATATATATCCCCAACACACCTTACGGTGTGTGGCGGAGTGTACTTCGTGTACCGGTGTCACAGTCCCCTTTCTCTGTTCCAGTCGCATACGGTTCGCAAGAAGAACGTTTGCTGATAAGCCTTCGTGTGAGCCCGAAACTCTCTAATTTTATCTTCATGGTCTTCTCTCAAGAATACGTAGGAGAAATCAGTATGGTGGTTGACCCTTCTAAGAATGTACACTATCTGAACGTTACCAGTAGACTGTAACGTGATGTGGAGTGCCTCTCGTACAGCGACTGCGACTGAAGTTGGCTGAGCATCTCCGTGTCGCCTTCGCGCTTACCAGATGAACCTGTGACAAAAAGTGCTGCTCTTCTTTCGACCTTCTCTGTGTCCTCTACCAGTCGTATCTGGTACGGTTTCCATGCCGACAAGCATTTTCCAAATGTCCGCCGAACGAGTGCTTTGTAAGCTACCTCCTTCGTTGATGGAATGCATTTCCTGAGGATTCTTCCAGTGAGTCTCAGTCTGGCATCTTCTTTACTCGCAGTTAATTTTGTAAGATGGTTCCACTTCAAATCGCTCCGTAGCCATAATCACAATTTTATGGAAGTAGATGCTTTTGCAGTTATGTAGTCATACGATAAAGGGGCTTACTTTCTATTTGTCAGTAATACTTTACATTTGTGTACGGTGAGGGTCATTTTCCGCATCCTGCACCAAGTGACGATCCTCTGCATTTCGCTGCAATTTTCTAAGCGAATTCTCTATACAGAACAGCAGTATCCGCGAAAGGCTTCGCGGAGCTTCCGACATTATCTGCTAGGTCATTTATAAATAATGTGAAAATTAATGGTCTTATAACATTCACCTGGGGTACAACCGCAGTCACTTTTACGTATGAAGACTTCTCACCGTTCAGTATGACATGCTGTGTTCTGTTTGCTATAAACTCTTCAGTCGGTTTGATATTCAATGCGCTCGTGTTTTTTTCTGCAGCTGGCCGTCCGGAACCGTATGGAATGCCTTGCGGAAGTCGAGGAACCAGCATCTTTCGGGGCGCCGGTATTTACCGCCTTCTGGGTCTCGTGGACGAACAAAGTGAGCTGATCCTCACACGATCGTTGTTTTCGAACAGAAATGCCATAATGCCCTTTCCATATCATTATTATCCGTCGTGCAAAATGATCCATGTAACAGGTAACTTACTAGCTTACTTACTACCAATTACTAACTAGGTAGCATAAAACACGTTCTAAAATTCTACAACTCACCGACGTCAGAGATATAGGCCCTTCTTGAAAACGGGAATGACCTATGTCTTTTTCCAATCATTGGGAACGCTTCGGTCCTGAAGAGACATAAAATAGACTGCTGCTAGAAGAGGGGCAAGTTATTTCGCATACCCTGTTTGGAATCGATCTGGTATCCCATCAGGTCCAATGGCTCTTCCTCTGCTAGGCCATTTGAGTTGCTTTTCTTTTATTTCGATTACTGCCATTTCGTCATCCGTACAATGATTTAAAGGTGGAACTACAGTGTGATGTTCGTCTGTTTTGGAAAAAGGCGTTCAATATTCCTTTCTGCGTCACTCTCTGTGGCAGTGCCATTGTGGTGACAGAGTGTCTGGATAGATAGTTTCGATCCGTTTCTTGATTTGACATAAGACTAGAAATTCTTAGGAGTTCCTGTCAAGTTGACAGAGTTTTATTTTCGTATTCGCTGAACACTTCATCTGTAGCCCTCCTTATGCAAATTTTGGCTTCGTCTAGTTTTTATTTGTCTGTGAGGCTGTGGCTACGTTTAAATTCGCAATGAAGCTCTCTTTGCTTTGGTAGCAGCTTCCTGACACGTTTGTCGAACCACGGTGTGTCTTTTCCACCCCTCACAGTTTTGCTAGGGACATATTTGTCTAAAGGGTATTTAACAATGTTCTTGAACTTTGTTCATTGATGTTCAACGCCAGTGCTGGAAATGAAATTTTCATGGTGACCTATCAGCTAATCTGAAACCTGTCTATTCTTTCTTTTGCTATACAGAAAGATCTTCCTGCCTTTTTTCGTGTTACTATTTACAGTCGTATTCAGTTACGCTGTAACGGTCTTACGAACATTGGTTCCCTGTTCTACGCTGAGTCGAAAAGTTCGGAGCTGTTCGCCACCAACATGTCTAAGATATTACCTTCACGAATATTAACTTCGCAAGGTTATTTTAGGACAAGGAGCTTAGAACAATTTCACGTAATTCTCTGTGCCTTCCACCCGTCTTAATAACTTGAGTCTCCCAGTCTATAGCTGATAAGTTAAAGTCTCCATCTACAACTAAAGCATTACCTGGAAATTTACGCGAAATATTCTCCAAGTTTCCTCTCAACTGCCCCGCAGCAACTATTGCTGACGCAGGGGGTCAATAAAAGCGTTCTATGACCACGTTTGATCCACCCTTAATACTTACCTTCACCCAAATTATTTCACATTCTCAGTGTGTACTAATCTCACTGAAAATCATCGTGTTTTTTTATTGCTATAAACACGACACCACCACTAGCGATCAACCTATCTTTGCAGTAAAGATTCCAGTCGGAATTTAGAACCTTATTGCTGTTAACCACTGGTTTCAGCCAGCTTTCTGCCCCAAGGACTATGTGGACATTGTTACTTTTTAGATTAGTTATGGGGCCCTTCTATGTATGTTCCTGCAGTTAACTATTACTATATTAAAATTTTCTTTCTCCGATCTGCTATGACGAATGTTTCTCTGTCCAGAAGGCGGCATCTTATCGAGCCTCTGGAGACATTTCGCGATAGCGGAAGTCGAGAAAGTTGCTTCCCATCCATCGCAGAACTGCTTGAGCCTCTGGTTTAGATCTTCCACTCCGCTCCAAACCAGAGGACTGTGATCGGTTCTGGGAACGAACCGCGAAACGATAGCTCTGCCTCCAACCCATGGGCGAGGCTAGCTGGCTTGACCAAATCAACTAGCCGCCTGTAGAAACAGAAGATGATCTCTGAACCCCGGCGGCAGAGTAATTCGTGCCTACATGAGCCATGATGTGCAGTCAGGTTCACCCAGTGCGCCCAAACAGAGTGGACACTGGCCTTCTTTTTCACCCTGCCAATTACTTTCCTGAGGGACTCCGTCGCCTACCTAACAGTGGGAGCTCCCAGTGATAAGCAATACTATCCTAGACCCTTGTCCGGACTTCCCAGGAAGATCAGCCCCAGTCCCAACAGTCAGGAGTCCCATGTTGGCTCAGACGTACTTTCAGCAGCAGGTAACACCACGAAACTGTTTTTAAGACGTAAGGGGGCATCGGTGCGACCAGTACCTACTTTCACCTGCCACTCAGGGATCGTAACCCTGTCACTGTGCGCCAATCACCGTCAGGTAATTGTCGACCGGCCGCGAAGTGCGAATCGGGAGGCACAGTGGCATTGGGGATCCAAGGCGATACTGTCGGCTAAAGATATGCCAAAGCATTCCCCGTAGCTGCCCCGACGCCACCACAGGTCAGAGCTGCAGTCTGAAGCCTGTCGACAGTAGTCAACACAGCTTCCAGCTGTTTAGGACAGTCGCCAATTCTCCCTGCAGCCATTGCGTTATACAAGAACATGAACATAATTGATGTTGCGTCTGTCAATTTACGTCCAGTGTCACTCCTTTTGGTGTAATAAATTTATATTCACTTAAAATCTCATCTGTTATTTCAGAACGTAATTTTACTCTATTCATTTATTCATTTTCTTGTACCTTCCTCCGCGGAAGTCGAACACGCGGCAGAACAAATGGACGTGGTCAGTCCATAGAGGGCTCCGCCTCCGCGGCAGCTATTCCGAGCAGCGGCTCTCGCGCAGCGAGGGCGCCACCGCTAAGCCACGTGCAGACAGCGGCCAATAGCCGCTCCCTCCGGTTTCGTATATAGGGACCCGCTCTGCCCTAGTCCATTCCCCTATCTGCTCCTCTTCCTCGAACATATCCGCATCCTCTACACCTCCTGCCGCTTTGAACCCCCTCACCCCCTGGTTGCTACTCTCCTCTCCCATCCCCGCCCCCTGCCATATCTTCACTGTTGTATCCCCCCTACCCTCCATCACTACACCCTACATCTCCTTTCCCAAGGTGGCTTCCATCAACTCCCCCTCCCAGATGGTGCCCTCTCTCCCTCCATTTATCCCTCCTATCAACTCTGATCCTCACCCCCCTCCTTTCCTCCGTCCATTCCCTGGGCTCACTCTTCCTCCCCCCTTCCATCCTGTGTTTTCTCCCCACCTACCCTCTCCCTATCTCCTTTCTCTCCCCACCCCCTCGAGTCCTTTTGTACTCCCCTCCTCTGCCTTCCCCACTCCCTGGCACGTCTGCTCAGCACCCCCCCCACCCCTCTTATGGATCCTCATCTTCCACTGGCTCCTTCCCCCCCTCCCCCTTCACTTTTCCTCTCCTTCCCCCCCTTTTTTTACCGTCATCTGACCAGTTTCCCCCCCACCTGCTCTCGGGTGTGGTATGTCATATTTGTGCTAAATTTCAGTGCAGTGTTTAAGTGAGTGTTCAGTGTTGTGCGTCTTTCCACAGTGTTGCGAACAGAAATCATGCTGTCGCTGGTTGTGCATTTTATATCTCTTGCAAACAGAACCCAGACTGTCGCCGTGTTTTTTAATTGTCTGTCTATTATTTTTCTGCTTCCTGTGTATTTTATTAGCATCATCAACCCTGTGTTTTATTTTTTAAGCTCCAGAATTTTCTGCCATTTTACCTTTAAGTCACCGATTTTATCGCCAACTGTTATTATTTTTTATTATCTTCATCTTTTTAAAACAAATTCTGTAGGCTGAAGAGCGGCGTAATAAGCTGCTGCCAGCCCGCCCCCTTTAGGGGGAATCGAAACTCAATAAAGGAAAAAAAAACCCTAGTCCAGCCAGTCTGGTACTCGCTCTGGATTTCGTTTCTCTCCCGGCGGTACTGCGTTCTGGTCGTTGCTCATTGTTGGCATTTACCTGCAGGGCCGGCCTTAGCCATCCAGGTGCCCCGGGCGAGTCGTCCAGTTGGCGCCCTTTATTGTATAAATAGCGAACCTGGCAGTGCTTTGCAACACGGTATTTGTCTGTTTTCTAGAAATCGTCTTAAGTGGTTAATGGCGTCATCTTATGATCATAACATGGTTTTTTCCATCGTAAATTTGAGTATTTTATTTTATTAAATGGAAATGAAATCCAAATAATCTGAAAGCCCGCTAAGACGCTCCACGTGAGTCTTGTGTAGCCTGTGACGTCAGTCCAGCATGCTGCTGTCGCTGCCGTAACAGTCAGTATAGCAGTGATATATTGTTTGGGCATTCACGTTTTGGGAAATTGTCTAAAAATATTGCGTAGTACTGCACTGTACATCTACAACAACTCCAGAAAATTGTTTTTGCGTGTTCCAAACAAAGAAAAGATGCGTAAAATGTGGTTGAAACAGGCTCGTATATCCCAAATATTTCTTTTCTTTTCTGAAGCACCCCTGTACTAAAGCGAACAAAACAAAACAAAAATTATCAAATTGGTCAAGCCATTTCTTTGTTTTGGTGAGACTAACACACAACAATTGATTTTTATGTATAGGAGGTAATATGTATAACGAAAAAACACTAATTTTGAATTGGGTACCATATTTTTATTGAATTTAATATAACTGTAAGCCATAAACCTATATTTTCTGTCAGTCATCTGAACACAAAACATATTACGCCTAATGAAAAACAATTATAAACGACTAAAATTTTACTTTTCTCGCTTTTCTGTCGGCAAAGTCTCTGATCAGATTAGCAAAGTCCAGGTTTTCTGCAACTTCATTTTCAATGGACAGTGAGGCCAAACTGGTTAGTCTTGTTTGAGACATTGTAGACCGCAAGTACGTTTTTATCAACTTCAGTTTGGAAAAACTGCGTTCGCCGCTTGCGACAGTCACTGGTATTGTGAGCAAAATACGTAACGTTATCCAGATGTTGGGATATAACTCTTGAAGATTATGCTTTTTTATGAAGTTTAAGGCTTCAATAGGCGTTGCCTGGCTGTCTTCGAGATAGTGTTGCAGGCCTAAAATTTCGTCGCACAGCAAATTTCCATCAATGTCTGACTTCATGTTGACAGTTAACTTTTCTTGTAATTTAGAACAGCATTGTATTAGTTCTTCTTTATTTTGATTTTTTTTAATGTCAAACAAAAAACTCCACGTCGCAGAAAATTCTTGCATCTGTTCAAATCTTTCTTTCATGGATATGTGCACGGTGTCCAACAGTGCATTGAAAAACGCTACTTTAAACTTCTTTTTTGGGTCAGTTACTTCACCCGGCCTGCCTCTTCACCCGGCCTGCGTTTAATACGTCTTAATCGCATTTGTGGTTTAAATAATGGCTGCGTATCAAGATCCGAAGCCAGTTCAGTTGCTGTTACAATAGCTTGTTCGAAACCTGTTTGTCTGTATGTTTCCAAATAAGAGCAACATTTGTTAAGGATTCCCATAAACTCGACAAAGTTGATTGTGGGTGACTGACTTGCTTTACTCACAACGTCAATTTGAAACAGAACATCATACCATGTCACGAGAGAAACACTGAAGCTGAAGTCTTTTAATTGTCCTCCTAGTGTTGTCGCTTCGTGTGACACCGCAGCATCGCTTTGTTCAGTAGCATCGGCCAAGGAAACCAAAGCGTCATGCATTTCGCATAATTGATAACGAACCGCTTTGATGCTGTCAATTCGAGCTTCCCAGCGTGTGTCACTTACATTTTTCAGGGTGTATATCTTCAAATGGTCGGTCAAAATTTTCCATCTATTTACCGGTCCAGCAAATAGATTAAACATTTTTTGTAACATTCCGAACAGTTTCACGGATTTTACTGATGATTTTGCCGCATCACACAATACCAAATTATAACTATGGCATCCACATGGCACAATAAAAGCTAGTGGATTTAACTTCTTAATTCTGTTCTGGACGCCTTTATTTTTCCCCTTCATGTTCGCGCCGTTATCGTAGCCCTGTCCTCTGCAGTCATTAATGTTAAGGTCAAGATCACTCAATGTTTTTAAAATGCTTTCTGTGAGGCCTTCACCGGTTGTATCATCTATTTGCAGAAATGAGATGAAATGTTCTTTTACACTTATGCCATCCTCTGTTATGTCGGCGCATCTTAAAGTTATCGAAAGTTGTTCTTTGTGGCTTATATCTGGAGTACAGTCAGCTATGATCGCATAATACTTTGAACCCTTTATGCGGGATACGATTGTAGACATAACGTGTGGTGCCATGAGTTCTATTAATTCATTTTGTATATTTTTGCCGCAATAATGGTCAGCCAAATCACCATTCAATGCCAGTCTGACGTGCTCTTCCATGATTGGATCAAACTTTGCCAATAACTGTACAAGACCTAAGAATTTTCCATTATTTGGGGTAAATAATTTATCTGATAACCCTCTGAATGCCATATTATTTTCAGCCAAATACAAAGTAATGTGCATCAATCTTTGAAGCACATTGCTCCATCGTAAACTTTCTTTAGAAATTAGCTTTTGTTCTTCCTTGTCAATAGTTAATCCAGCTTTAAACCTGATTTCAGCTTCAGTCCACTGAGTAAATGCTTTTTTGTGGTTAGGACTATTTTCATGCAGTTTCAGAGCTTCACTTAAATGTTTCCAATTTCTGAAACCCACAGTGGTAGTCAAATCAGTAGTTGACTTTAAATCAAACAGTCGACAACAAAAGCAAAAGACACTGACGTTTGATACAGACTAAACTAGCCACCGTCGTCTGATAGCTTCTTCGTTTGATAGTTTTCTTGTGTAATGAGTTGAAGAGAAATGACGCCCATTTTCATCTTTTGGAAAGTTATTTAGACATACTTGTGAGGGTCCACATATTATAATGCGATCTATATCTCTAGCATTAAGTACTTTTGGCCACGTACCTACATCAGAAACATTGTATTCTTTTATTGCAAGAACGTTGATACTTTCATCGACGACAGATGTCATGTGTTGATTTTGACTTGGAGAAATATCAGAGGATTCATGCAAAGATGTACTGCGCTGGTCAATTTGATCACCTTCAACAGGTGATTGTATATTTTTTGTGTATAATTGTTCACAGTCTGAAGAAATATTTGCTGATACATGGACTTTTGATTCAATATCTGAAGTATTTGCCTTAGAATTTCCTTTAAGGTACTTATAAATATTCATGTGCTTTTTAGTTTCTTCAAGAACTTTTTCTTTTTCAGCTTTTCTTTTCCGATTTTCTGAACCAGAAAACTTTTTTTTTAATCATTTCCTACTCTTCTGGCATGATTTAATAATTTGACAAATTATTGCTTGGACACTGCTCTATTTCGCGACCACAATATTCGATCTATAACAAATAAAGAAATTCACCTATCAGTAGACGTAACTAGAAAAAAACCTGAACTGAAAGATAAAAATGTTTTACACCCACCAGAAAATTAAAATGTTGACACAGTCATGACACTCGTTTCACTCACAATTATTCAGCCACGAAAACATGACCGCTGCCTCCGATTCTTACTGACAATTACTGACATGCGGGTGCAAATCGTAGCGCTGCCAACATATGCAGTCTAACAAACATTGTGTGGCGCTGTATTATTTCAGTAAGTTAGGGGAGAATTCTCTATGAATGCAGTGCACGCATTGCATGATCTATTAATTAATGTACATGAGTCATTAAGTCACAAATATTCGATATAAATACATTCGTATTAATTAAATCATAATGTAATGTATATTTCACAGTCTGTATTTTCTTTTATTTGGAGCGACCGGTAGTTTCTGTTGTAAACGAGAGATGGTGCGGCTGCGTGGGCTCTTCCTTGTTGCAGTTCTTGAAACAAATAAGAGAGGCGCTTTGGTAGAGCCCGTGCTAGCCCGCGTCAAACATGGATGGTTGCAGACAATACGAAGATTGCATTCAGCATGATTTCTCTTCTGCTACCCCGAATTCATCGCGCATTCGTGAGATTAGCGACGTATGTTGAATGAGACTGAATAATATTTTAGTTTCGCGAAATGGGTGACTGTAAATTGTAATTTTTTTTTAACATGCGTTTAGTACGTGGCGCCCCTTGGGCCCCGGCGCCCTGGTGTTTGGTGTTGTGGTTTCCACAAGCCTCCATTGTTTATCTCTTCCTTGTTGTGTCGCTCATAGTCGGTCGTGGTCGGTTGTTGTCAGTTGTCGTTGGTCTGTCGTCCAACTCGTCCTTGTGTTTACCTGGTGATGCGTGCTCCACCGCCGGCGGCTTGCCCGCCTGGCGGCTCCGATCCGCAGCCCAAGGCGATCCCGCTGTTGGTTGTGGTTACGACACATTTCATTTATTTGAGAGGGACTTGGCAGGAGTTATTTTGGAATATTACACATCGCGTGAACTGCAGCTTCACTGCTAAGGGCCACAGTCAGTCATTTGCTTGCAAACTTCCCGTTGCGTAATTCTATAGTACTGTAACTGAAGGGAACTTATATGCTGTAGAATATTCTAGGGTAGAAGCAGAGGTACTCCACTTACATTCCACCAAAATGGACGCATTATATAAATTGTCGTTTCCAGTAAGGATTCATAATTGTTGGAACCTTTTGTGGTGCACTCAGGCCAATATAGTTTAATTAATATAGTTTATGAACCAACGTCTGGCAGGACTGGGTTTTGCTACGAAGGGTAAGGTGGTTCAAATGGTTCAAATGGCTCGGAGCACTATGGGACTTAACGTCTGAGGTCATCAGTCCCCTAGAACTTAGAACTGCTTAAACCTAACTAACCTAAGGACATCACACACATCAATGCCCGAGGCAGGATTCGAACCTGCGACCATAGCGGTCGTGCGGTTCCAGACTGTAGCCTCTAGAAGCGCTCGGCCACTCCGGCCGGCAGGGAAAGGTGGGGTAAAGTGGTCACTCTAAGAGAAACTGAATGAATTTTCATCAAACTGTCATTTCGATAGCAGCTTACCACCTACACTTTTTAATACTCATATTACAAGGTATCACAACAAATATTTGTAAGTACAAACGAAAATAATATATAGGAGCTATATGCATTTTTCTGAAGGCTTACGAAGAGTCCACTTTTCCCTACCTAGGGGGGGTAACGTGATCAGTTCCATCACAGTGGAATCCCGTGGTTGTTGTGATTTTCGGACATACTTTCAAGGAATCTTGATGTCCTAGTATCTGAAACAATACCAAACCCCTTGGCCATTCGTTTTCAATCGGATTTGTTATCTAGGCCACAAATAATAGAACGGAGACCGTTTCAGATAATATAAATTAATGCAGGAGATAGAGCGACAGACTATAGCTTTTTATACAAAAGGGGGTGGAAGTAAACCTGACCTGAAGTATTATGATTGATATATGGAAGTAACTAACCCTTACCAGGGTAAACTATTTGGCCACTTTTCCCAATCGGACACCATGCCGGTATTAGTGGTTCACAGATGAAACTATCAACAAACAACGAGGAACTACACTTGGAGTCCAAAAGACTTTGTTGAATCATTGATATGGTAAAAAAAGTATTACTCTAAATACAGGGTGTTACTAACAGGTACGGCCAAACTTTCAGGAAACATTCCCCACACGCAAAGAAAGAAAATATGTTATGTGGACATGTGTCCGGAAACGCTTACTTTCCATGTTAGAGGTCATTTTATTACTTCTCTTCAAATCACATTAATCATAGAATGGAAACACACAGCAACAGAACGTACCAGCGTGACTTCAAACACTTTGTTACAGGAAATGTTCAAAATGTCCTCCGTTAGCGAGGAAACATGCATCCACCCTCCGTCGCATGGAATCCCTGATGCGCTGATGCAGCCCTGGAGAATGGTGTATTGTATCACAGCCGTCCACAATACGTCACGAAGAATCTCTACATCTGGTACCGGGGTTACGTAGACAAAAGTTTTCAAATGTCCCCGTAAATGAAAGTCAAGAGAGTTGATGTCGGGAGAGCGTGGAGGCCATGGAATTGGTCCGCCTCTACCAATCCATCGGTCACCGAATCTGTTGTTGAGAAGCGTACGAACACTTCGACTGAAATGTACAGGAGCTCCATCGTGCATGAACCACATGTTGTGTCGTACTTGTAAAGGCACATGTTCTAGCAGCACAGGTAGAGTATCCCGTATGAAATCATGGCGGTGAATCGAGGAAGTACAGTACATACTGACGAAACTAAAATGAGCTCTAACATGGAAATTAAGCGTTTCCGGACACATGTCCACATAACATGTTTTCTTTATTTGTGTGTGAGGAATTTTTCCTGAAAGTTTGGCCGTACCTTTTTGTAACACCCTGTATAAGCGATATAAAGAGACTAATATAACTTGCTCCCATTACATCAGACGACTGAAAATCAGAAAATTTTCTACTGAAATATAACGGAACAAACTTCCTATGTCAGGCTCACTGACAACAGTGATGGTATACATTACAACTAACCTGACCTCTTCGCCGGCCGAAGTGGCCGCGCGGTTCTGGCGCTGCAGTCTGGAACCGCGAGACCGCTACGGTCGCAGGTTCGAATCCTGCCTCGGGCATGGATGTGTGTGATGTCCTTAGGTTAGTTAGGTTTAACTAGTTCTAAGTTCTAGGGGACTAATGACCTCAGCAATTGAGTCCCATAGTGCTCAGAGCCATTTGAACCTGACCTCTTCTCGGTAGGCCGCAGCACTATTCAGGGCAAAAAATATAGAATTGTCGCTTTTAGCCCCCTGGTCACTTTACCCCACCTTCCTCTAAACTGGTCTACAGTCATTTAATTTCAGTTTAATTACCAGTTAATGTTTTTCGTGTGATAGGATCGTGAACCTTTAGACATCTGGTACTTGTAGTTGCTGGTGTGTAAGTTTACTAAACCAGGTGTTCCTTTTCTAACGGAATTTTGTGTGTGCATTTTGGTCTGTGGTTTCTCTGTCGTTGATAGCGTATACAACAGCTTGTTCACTTTCAGAGGAGTTATTCCTAGAGATATATTTTGTCGAGACAGTGTAGGATTTTCTATTCGTATGCTGTTATTTTGCAATAATAGAAGCTAATTGATTCAGTTCATAGAGGATCGCGTGAATGCTTACAAGAATCAGAGCACGAATAGAGGGCGATGAGATTATGAATAGAAATTTTGGTGATATGTATCAGGAGCAATGTACAAAGGTAATCGAGTCCAGTGATAATCTGTGAAATTTTCGTGCGAAATAATCAGATAGATGCGCTGACAATATGGACAAGACAGCTTCTGGTTGTGAGGGACCGGACATTCCATCATAGTAAGGATAAAGGGGAGCTGACTCCAGCCATGTTGACACTGGGATCACAATATGAAATGTTTCAGCATGGTATAGTGATTGGTGTGCTTCGCCACAGAAGAGGTGTAGCGCAATGAGTTCACGACTGTCTACTCCAGATATATCCACAGGTAAGACTAAGCATAGGGATACAATCTCAGAATTTTTAAAGCAAATAGAAGAGAGGCAGAAAAGATTTAAAGAAGGCAGAAGAGATAAGGCGGAAAGAAAGTAAAGAAATAAAGGAATTCGAGAAAGAATTGAAGAAAGACATTGTGGTGTCACCGCCAGACACCACACTTGCTAGGTGGTAGCCTTTAAATCGGCCGCGGTCTTAGTATACGCCGGACCCGCGTGTCGCCACTGTCAGTAATTGCAGACCGAGCGCCACCACACGGCAGGTCTAGAGAGACGTACTGGCACTCGCCCAGTTGTACAGCCGACTTTGCTGGCGACGCCACACTGACAATTACGCTCTCATTTGCCGAGACGATAGTTAGCATAGCCTTCAGCTACATTTGCTACGGCCTAGCAAAGCGCCGTATTCAATTGATATTGAGATTCTATTAATGTATCATCAAGAGCGATGTTCTACAATTGTGGATTAAAGTTAAGTATTCCAGAAGCTACGTACTTTTCTTTATAGCATTCATTACGTATCCTGTTTCAGACCTCACGCCAGCCTGCGTGAGTTTAAGCACGTGCCTTTCGGCTTCCTCTCATTGTGTCTAGGCTGTCTTGTCTAGACACAACAGACATAATCAAGACCGAAGGTGAGGTGTCGACAATTACGAAAATGTCAGTAGAGGTGAAACAGTTAGCAGAAGACGTGAGGAAATACGCAAGAGTAGCCAGAAACGAAGCATTAGGAGCAAGGAAAGAGGCTCTAGTAGCGAACAGAGAAGCAGACGGCCAAAAATGAAGTCGGCCAAATGAAGAAGGTTCTGGCTGTGTTACAGGAACAGGGAAAGAAGATAATGAAGTATACACTAATTTGCAGAGGATAAATTAATTATAACATCAGCAAGAAGGCATGACAGAATTGCAGAATGATCACGCACGGATTACTGCACAACAGGCAGGAATAATTAAAGACATCAAAGACGTGCGAGATTGCATAAAGCACATAGAAAATCGATGTTTGAAGAAGTCTAAAACGGACAATGATCGTCTACTACTAATGGAGCAAGAAGTAAGGCTGGGTCCGAATTCCAACATAACTGATCTGATACATAAGGTAGTATCGTCAGTTTGTCACTCAGCTGGTTGCATGCCCAGCGCAAGGGAGTGCACCACCAGCACCGAGACGCGGTCTGAGCCATCACAAAATTGCACGTCATTCCGGAGGCGTGTCTCACCCACTAGTGACGAAGACAGTACGGGAAGATGTAGCAATAACTTCCACAATGAAGTCACCCATCATAGGGAAGTTATACGAGTGTCAGAAGCGAGGGAAAGATCAGGAACAAGTAATGAGTTGGGATTTGATCATAAAGTTTTTATATCAGTTCAAAATTTCAAGAACTATCGTGACAATCGCACTACGTTACATGAAAAACCTTGTAAAGTCAATCTGATAGATCGTTGCCACCCTCTTGGCCATTATGACACAAATTAGAGTTTATATGTGGACGCATAGAAAGGTTGGTTGGAAAAAAAGTGAGTTATTGTGGCAAGCTGTAGAACATACAAAGAATTCGTGGATAGAAACTTGAAACTTCCTGGCAGATTAAAACTGTGTGCCTGACCGAGACCCGAACTCGGGTTCCGAGTTCGGGTCTCGGTCCGGCACACAGTTTTAATCTGCCAGGAAGTTTCATATCAGCTCACTCTCCGCTGCAGAGTGAAAATCTCATTCTGGAATTCGTGGATACTTTCCTCCCCAGCTACTCTAGATACTGATCACGAGAGGTGCAGGACAGAACCCCCCTCCCCCCCCCCCCCCCAAAAAAAAAAACAGAGAAAGACCACCTGCAGTCACTGGGGTTCAGAAGTCCTGCGAAACTCTATGAGTCGTTAGTGAAAAACACGAACCGTGGGAGCAAAATAATCCACTCCTGCCACATGAAATTACTGTGCAACAAACAACAGGTGCTTGCAGGAAGATTTGGAGATAACCCTGAGCCATTCAAAAGCGTCTTCAGAACAGATAAAGCGCGAGAGGAGGGGGGTTATCACAAGGGGAACTTCTGTGAGCTGTCAAATAGAAATAATGATATCAGGCAGAACTACAGAAGTGGATCGTCAGTTGGTCACGGTTATTGATGACCACAAGCAGAAGCACCACCTTCCGAGAGAAGAAAAAACTTGAAACAATTTTCGTGAGGAAATAATAATCGGCGTCTTGAGCGGTACTGGAGAGAACCAGATAGGAGACCTCAGCAGGTGGAAATGATAGAGGTGCGCTCGCCGAATCCATCAGACTAGCACCATGATCGGAACCCATCACATAACTGACAAAATGCAGACAGAGGACAGGCTCAAGGCTCACCCCGACCGTCTGAACAAGCCGGATAAATCTGCTCGAATATGAAGACATAGGCCAGCTACTGTTAGAAGAGAAAGAGGAAGTGGCAAAACAGGGTTTGGTGCCCGTTGTAGAGCTTAGCATACGCAGTGTTAGGTTGAAACGGATTTTTGATAGCAACAGCCACTTCACCACTATGTCAGAATCAGCATACCCCACGTGCCATTGCTGGCCTGATCTGTCGTCAATCAAGATGAAAATTAAAGGTGCATTATTTTGGAAATACACGGAAGTACAACATTAGTTTATAAGCGACTACCTTTCAGATTAAATTATCTTCGGCTGCCTTCATACGTGAGCCGGGTAGCATTGTGAGCGATTCTCTTAAGCAGCTCGTCACACTAGCTATTTGGACAATCTCTTGATAATAGTAGCATCCCGGGATGCACACAGTAAAATTTAGAGCATTCAAAGAGCGTGGTGTAACAGCGAACATCAACAAGTCACGTTTCAAAACTTCTGAGTTCAAATTGTTTGGACACATTGACATACCAGAAGGAATATCTGCGAACGCTGAAAAGATAGAGGCCATTGAGAAATTTGTGACACCAACAACGAAGAAAGAACTCAAAGGATTCCTTGGGTTAATCAATTTCTATAAAAGATTAATCAACATGTGACATTAGCACCACCGTGGCTCTGCTATATTACTGGCAAGATGACTTCATGGTCTTGGGATGCTAAAACAGAACGAGAATTTCAGTCCTTAAACAAATGGTTCAAATGGCTCTGAGCAATATGGGACTCAACATCTTAAATCAGAAGTCCCCTAGAACTTAGAACTACTTAAACCTAACTAACCTAAGGACATCACACACACCCATGCCCGAGGCAGGATTCGAACCTGCGACCGTAGCAGTCCCGCGGTTCCGGACTGCAGCGCCAGAACCGCACGGCCACCGCGGCCGGCTTCAGTCCTTAAGGTCAGCTTTGATAAGAGTACCAATATGGTCATGTCCAGATTTGTCAGAGGAATTCTGTATGGCCACGGACATTGTCGATATGGAATTGGATGTCATTAAATTCCAACAATATGGAGAACAAGGGAACATGGTCCATAATACAATCGCGTTTAGGAGCGGTGTCTTATCAAAATGTGAACTACACTGTAACCGAGTTAGATGCTCTAGCTGTCGTTTGGGGAATTCCGAATTTCAGACTTTTCTTGCTTGGAAGCAACCAACCACAAAACACTTGAATTCTTGTTAACTGCAAAAGTTACCCACAAAAGATTTGCGAGATGTTTGTCCGTAAGAATTTGACTTTTCATTATGAGTTTACCAATATCACGCTCGCCCGTTGGCTTGATTGAAGATGTTAACAAGGAGCCAGAAGAAAACCACTTCTACCTTTTTTACATGTGTATAGTTGCATTCCAGAATCGCGTAACTACCATCATGAAGGATACAGGAAAATAACAAGACAGGCTGGCTCTGAGCACTATGGGACTCAACTGCTGAGGTCATTAGTCCCCTAGAACTTAGAACTAGTTAAACCTAACTAACCTAAGGACATCACAAACAACCATGCCCGAGGCAGGATTCGAACCTGCGACCGTAGCGGTCTTGCGGTTCCAGACTGCAGCGCCTTTAACCGCACGGCCACTTCGGCCGATAACAAGACAGGGGCCATATGCTTCTAGCACTGAAAAGGAAACGGAAAGATCGGACGCAAGCAGCTGTTAGACTGATTCATCTTTAATGCAAGGGAATTCTGTTCCGCTCTACAGTGCAGGAGATACATTGTGGCAGTTGTGTATCGCCGAGGAACTCATCAACAAAGTTATATGCTATACACATCTTACTTACGGCCTCTGTGGCCCCAGAAAGTTTTTCTTAAAGCTGAGGACACTTTGCTATTTCGAGAACGTGGGAAGGCGAATTAAAAGAGTCGTAGCGATCTGTAAGTCTTGCCAAAAGGTAAGACATTCCACAATAATTGTGCAGGCATCGTTGTACTCCATCGTGCCTCAGAAACTGAAACGAGTAGTAGCAACAGACTTGATGAGAATCTCCTACACACCGAAGAGTGTTTTGTTACATAATTGTTATTGAGGAGTTGTCTTCAAAATTCGTGACACTCACATCACTGAAAACGGCTATAGCCTTGACGGTGTCTAGAGCATGTGCAACGTTTACTTGCTACAGTTAGGACACATTGACAAGATAATTTCTGACAATAGTCGTCAGTTTCGATCAGAAAAGTAGAAGGCTAAATTGAAGAGAGCCGTAATGGGCCTATGTATATCTCATCACAGCACCCGGCCACAGACCCTTCATAATGAGTGATGAAAGACTTAAGGAACTTGTGTACAATCTACTGCGCTAAAAGCACACCACTTGAAATAATTTCCTATATGGTTTCCAAGACGTGCCCCATGGTATTACAATGCTGGCGCCAGTCACCGTGTTATGGAACCGTCAGCCAAAAGATCTTATCAGAGAAGTAGTTCATTTTCTGCCAAGAATACAGGAACAATATAGAAAGATAGTGGTGCAGGTAATCCGCAAGATGCAGGTAGCTGGAAGGAGATGGAAAGAGCTATCTGACGAGAAAGTGACTGTATGTGAATTGCACGTTCGACAGAAAGTCCTTGTGAAGTCTTTCAGGCTCTCGCATAAACAAAACCACGTTTGCCATAAATTTTTCTCAGTTTACACTGGACCAGTACATTTCTGACAGATTGCCCAGCCGAATGTAGAAAATGTGGAGTCCATTAAGACTAATAAGTCTAAGGTAATTCGTCACGTTTGTCACATCAAGCCTTTTTCTGAATAGAGAATGTGGGTAAGATTTCAATCGAGCTAGGATTACTTTATTTAAGTGAACTTGTTGATTTTTAGTAGGAATGTAGACTTAGTACTTGGCTGTTTTTGTCTGATTACTTGTGTCATCCTAGGGTTGTGCTAATTAATCCATTGTGAGTTCTTTAGGGTAGGTGGTGTACAATTTCCATATCTGCTTCTTAGTACTATTGTTGGTGAAAATGAGAGAATGTGCGCAAACTTCCCAGATTAATTTTTGTAACAAATATAAGTGACCCGGTCAGATCGAGGTTTGCTCTTTAAATTCCATTGTTTTTTGACATCTCACTCGTAGTTCAGAGTGTACATTTTGTCTATTCGAAGTTTTGGTCGTCCTGTCACACTTACTTAGCAGTTTTGATGTTTTTCTGTGTTGCTGGCCATGCCTGTGATGTGTGTTTGTCAGAGTTGTGTTTTCGGTGGAGTTCATGTTGTGTCAACGTCATGGACCCATATCTGACGCGATCCCAAGTGAAGATCTTGGCTTATGCCAGGGTATCATAGGGCGCCCTTCTGTAGAGTGTTTCTGGAGAGCGCTCCATTTCGCAGTACGTGAGAGAGGCAATAGGTTCGTGTTTTGTGGAGTATTGATATTGGTAGAACGCACAGCCTGAGTCATTTTGAATGACAGCTCTTCTTACAGCATCAAAGAGTTTGATAGCCCAGGTGGAGGGATGTTGTAGACCACTCGCACTGAACGGCAGAATCTTTTTCTATTATTATTATATCAACTGTCCTTAACGACCAGAGTATATCAAATAGAATTTGTAGTTGAGAGAGTCTGTATTGTTAATATTAATGCACAAATATGAGTTTCAGGAAGGATGAGATTTAGAGAGGAAATTTACTGAAAAGCTTGTATGCCACACTGCCACAATTATGTTGGGACAGGAGAGTTGTCAACAAACTGAGCATTTTGTCACCAGCGTACTTTATCCTAAAGAAACCATAAGTATACTTTATTCGAAGGTAGCAGACAATAGTCTTACAATTTTTGTATATATTAATACAACATTACACATTTTATGTATATTGCGATCTTTTATGTGAAAGGTGATGGTAAATATGTGAGAGAAGTTTTCCTTTTTTTCTTTTTTTTCGTTGCATGAATGTACTCGTACATTGCAGCGTCGTGAATAGTGGGGTTCGGTAGTTTCACAGAAACTATCAACCACTGAATTTCGCCCTTCACACACATGAAACCATAATGTATAATTGTGGAGCATTGTTGACCTGTCCCAAATAGTTTATAATCTTTCATATTTTTAAACATTTTTACTACATCTATGTGGTTTCAAATTTGTATTTGTGATATTCATTGTTTTCTTTGTATTTTAGAATGATGTAAAAGGTAAAGAAGGCGGAGGAGCGCACAGAGATTCAAGGCACTCTCTTGCCCTTGGAGTGGGAAACTGACCCTAAATGGCGGAAGAATCAGCAACGATCCACGGCATGAGGGAGCAGAAGGAAATGGAAACCACTGCATTAAAGACACATAACACATATCCACAGGACATGTGGCACATGATTGAAAAAGTGTCATGGTGATCTCTCCGGACTAGTCCGCCATTTGAATCTCTGGGAGGGGACTGCCAAGAGTGAGCTGACCATGAGAAAAAGATTGAATAACCAATGAAAGGGTAATGTCCGACAAATCAGGGCGTGGAATTCACAAGTTTAAACATGGGAAGGGAGCTAGAAAATCTAAAAAGAGAAATACTAACGCCCAGTATAGACAGTGAGCGTCAGCAAAGTGAAATGAAAGGAAGACAAGGATTTCTGGTCAGTCGAGTACAGGTTAATATCAACAGCTGCAGAAAATGGTATAACAAAAGCAGGATTTGTTATGAATAGGAATGTAGGACAACGAGCGAGTTACTGTGATCAGCTTAGTGATAGGGTGGTTCTCGTTATAATCGACAGCAATCCAGCTCCAGGTAGAAAAGTATAGGAGGTATTGAATGGGTAACTCAGTACGTACAAGGAGCTGAAAATCTAGTAGCCTTGAGGGTTAGAGAGCAGTTGTAGGCAAAGGAGTAGAAGAAAGGAGAATGCGTTACAGGAGGATATGGGCTTGGTACTAGGAATGAAAGAGAAGAAAGACTAACTGATTTCTGCAATAAACTGCAAATGATAGTAGCGAATATTCTGCTCAAGAAATACAAGAGAAGGAGGAATACTTGGAAAAGGCCGGGAGTCACAGGAAGTTTTCAGTTACATTACATCGTGGTCAGGCAGAGATTTCGAAATCAGATATTGGATTTTACGGCGTACCCAGAGGCAAATATAGACTCAGATCACAATTTGACAATGATGAAGAGTAGGTTGAAGCTCAAGAAACGAGATAGGAATACTCTATTGGCGAAGAAGTTGGATACGGAAATACTAAGGAACGAAGAGATATGCTAAGGCGAAATGGCTACATGAAAAATGTGGAGAAATCGAAAAAGGAATTATTGTCGGAAGAACTGACTCAGTATACAGAAAACTGAAAACAGCCTTCGGCGAAATTAAAAGCAGGGGCGGTAACATTAGGGACTGCAATGGGAGTTTCACCATCAAATGCAGAGGAAAGAGCGGATAGGTGGAAAAGGTACATTGATGGTCTCTATGAGGGGGTGGGGACTTATCTGATGACGTGATAAAAGAAGAAAGAGGAGTTCGACAGGGGAGAGGTAGGGGATCCAGTATTAGAATCAGAATGTAGAAGAGCTTTGGAAGACTTAAAATCAAATAAGGCAGAAGGAATAGGTAACATTCGAGTGAAATCTGAAATCGTTGTGGGAAGTGGCAACAAAACGAT
Source organism: Schistocerca americana (assembly GCF_021461395.2). NCBI lineage: Eukaryota > Metazoa > Arthropoda > Insecta > Orthoptera > Acrididae > Schistocerca > Schistocerca americana. Next base: position 349,836,941 of record NC_060125.1, on the reverse strand, counting down.
TATTCACGTTGGTGTGTAGAATGTGTGGGAATGGCGTTATATACAATATATACAAGAACTAAGAGGGGACCCGCCAGGGTAGCCGAAAGCGCTAACGCGCTGTTTCCTGGACTTGGGTAGGCGCACCGGCGCCGGATCGAATCCGCCCGACGGATTAACGACGAGGGCCGGTGTGTCGGCCAGTCTGGATATGGTTTTTAGGCTGTTTTCCACATCCTACTAGGTGAATACCCGGCTAGTCCGAATGTTCCGCCTCAGTTACACGACTCTCAGACATTTGAAACACATTCACACTATTTCACGATTTACACTAGACGCAGACAGCTGGGGTACACTACTTCCGTCCCGGGGAGTATGCGGCGGGAAAGGCATCGGGCCACCCCTTCAAATTAACCATGCCAATTCCATACTTAACCCTGCCGACCCTGCGCACAATGTGGGATAAAGGCAGTAGCAAAAGAAGGAAGAAGAAAAGAAAGATACAAGAACCAAGAGGAAACAATAAGAGTGGAAGACCAAGAACGGAGTTGACGGGTCAAAAAGTATGTAAGGCAGAGATGTAGTCTTTCGCCCCTGCTGTTCGACTTATACGTCGAAGAAGCGATGACGAAACTAAAAGAAAGGTTCAAGAGTGGCATAAAATTCAAGGTGAAAGGATATCAACGTTAAGGTTCGTTGATTACATCGCTGTTCTGAGTGGAAGCAAAGAAGAATTACGGGACCTGCTGAACGGAATTAATAGTCTAATGAATGTAGAATATTGACTGAGATTAAGCTGAAGGAAGGAAAAAGTGACGAGAAGTAGCAGAAATTAGAACAGCGATAAACGTAACATTCGAAATGGTGATCACGAAGTAGATGAAATTAAGTAATTCTGCTAGCTGGGTAGAAAAATAACCCACGACGACGGAGCAAGGAGGACATTAAGAGCACACAAGCACTGGGAAAAGGGCAGTTCTGGCCAAGAGAAGACTGTTACTATCAAACATACACTGGCGTCCAAAATTAAAGCGACAAAAGGAAATTTTGCAAGGTTGTGTTTATTTTGTCACAAAACTGTATAAACAGGTGATGGTAAAGTAGAAACAATGTAAGGAATACAAAACGCAGACAGCTACATCATGCATAACGATAGACAAAAACGTTCTTCGTTTTTCCCAATTTAACGGATTTTCACACACATTCCGACAACAGGTTAATGTGCTCAGTATGGAACGTGACCACCTCTGGCAGCAGTGCAGGCCTGATATTGTCGGGGAATGCTGTGAATGATGTCACCAGTTCCATGTTGAGACGGTAATGTCCATTCTTCCTGCAGAGCTGCTCGCAGTGTTGGAGAGTGGTTGGTGGACGCTGACGTGATGCAGCGCGTCTCCCTATTGCATCCCAGACATGCTCTATGGGGTTCAAATTGGGAGAGCGAGAACGCCACGCCATGCTTGCAATATCTTCCGTTTCCAGCAAAACAGTAACAACCGCAAATGAGGCTCCAAGATCTCGTCACGATACCTGCCAGCAGTTAAATCTTGCCGATTCACCCGTACAGTTTCATGAAGAGGGCTTCGTGTAGTAAACATAATCCCTGGCCACACTATTAGGGACCCTCCTCGATCTCGGCCTCTTTCCACCATGCCTGGGTTCAGAAATCGTGTTCTACGTTCCCTACGGATGTGAACCTATCGAGGATCACTCTCCAGACTAAATCGGGACTCATCTGGGAAAATCATATTGGCCCACTGTTCGACCGTCCAGGTGTTGTGTTGATGACTCCACTCTAGACATGCCCTTCTGTGAAGACGCGTCAGAGGTAGACATACAGCATGTCTCTGACAATAAAGGCCCACTCTGCTGAAGCCTTCCGCACACCGTATGCCTCGGTACAATACGTCCAGCGGATACAGCGAGCTCACATGCCAGTTGCTGAGCAGTATTAAGGCGGTAATGTCGTGTGCATATTGTCAAATAGCAATCCTGAAGTCACACGTGGTCTGTCGTGCCCTGGTCACAGTTTCGGACGCAATAAACTATCACCAGACCGATGCAACAACAGAACGATTCACGTTGAGCAATCGGGCCAAATCATTTTGCGACTGTCCTGCATCCTTTCTTTTTATGGACCTCCATCGCTGAGAGTCTGGTAGGAATCTTCTCTGTGCCGCACTGCACCGTCTGTGACCGTGTACACAGTGATTGTGGATGTGGAGCTACCTGGCAAACACTGCTTCGTTTCATACGTGCCTGGACATCGTCGTTGGCATGGTTATCCGTTGCCGCGCGAGGTAGCCGCGTGGTCTCGGGCGCCTTGCCAAGGTTCGCGCGGCTACCTCCGTCGGAGGTTCGTGTCCTCCCTCGGCCATCGGTATATGTGCTGTCCTTAGCGTAAGTTAGTTTAAGTCAGGATAAGTAGTGTGTAAGCCTAGAGACCGATGACCTTAGCAATTTGTTCCCATAGGAACTTACCACAAACTAAAAATTATCCGTTGACTGGAATGCCATCTTCCGTGCAGAAGACTATCGTATGGATATCTGGTTGACGGTATGATTATATTGAGGATTAGATGCAGGACGGGGAAATAACGGTTTGTTGCTTTAATTTTGGACTCCAGTGTAGATCTTAATTTGAGGAAGAAATTTATGAGAATATATGTTTGGAGCATAGCATTATTTGGCAGTGAGACATGGACTGTGGGAAAACCGCAACAGAATAGAATAGAAGCATCTGAGATATGATGCTGCATAAGAATGTTGAAAATTAGGTGGACTGATAAGGTAAGAAATGAGGAGGTTCTCCGCAGAATCGACGAGGAAAGAAGTATATGGAAAACAATGGCATGAAGAAGTGACAGGATGACAGGACATCTGTTACGACATCAGGGAATAACTTCCATGGTAATAGAGGGAGCTGTAGAGGGTAAAAATTGCAAAGGGAGACAGAGATTGGAACACATTCAGCAAATAACTGAGGACGTAGGTTGCAAGTGCTGCTCTGGGATGGGGAGGTTGGCAGAGGAGAGGAATTCGTGGCCGGCCGTAGCAAACCGGTGAGAAGACTAATGAAAAAAAAAGACGATGTGTTGTATGTCAGACTCTTACGGGGTGCAGGCTGGATGGGCGAGCAGGACTCCTGAGGCACGTAGTGTTGCTTACCTGTGGGGTCCACAGGAGGGAAAATCAGAGTGACGACCCACGTCCTAGAGGGACAGCCCAATGGTGGCAAACACCAGACGGAGGAGACAGCCTGGCACCCAGGTGGCATGATTGAAATGGGTTCCCCTTCGGCACAGCCTGGGAGACTTAACATCTCTTTGACCTGCTTTCTACGTTGACACTACAACGACTTTGCTTTGTGGTGACATCCCACACTCCATATCGTTACCTTCTTACTAACTGAATTATTTCCATTCAGCCAGACTGTTGCCAAACGCAGTTCTGTGCTACGACATGAGCTGTACAAATACATCTATTTCTTCTCCTTGCGAGAATCTTCGTCTGCTATCGACTGAGAACGGAACCGATCAGGAACAACCAACTTTCAAATCACAATTGGATAGCTACTCATACAACACACCTGTTGTGCTATTCCGCTTTCCTGCTTACACTTTGCTCATCAGGAGCCAGAAACATTTAACTGACAATCAAATGAGCGAAGCACAAACAAGAGGGTCAATGTGAAGAAATACAGCATACACAGATTGCTGTCAGAGAATTGTTGTACTGAGCCGATACTACTATCTTTCAGTCTGCCATTACTGCAAATCCAAGACTTTGAGCTGGTATTTTTTCGGCAAGAGCTGATAAGCCCAGTCCATGCTACCCCCTGACACGAAGGAAGGACGTCCGATACGGACCACTGCTGTCCTGTAGCCAGAGGTACAACGGCGCGGAGGTCCTTGCCCACTACCCACAAACTCTGAACTATACGTCTGCCCAGTAACTCCAGCACAACTTCACCACTTCATTTACGTGAAAGCGATGCGAGAAATGAAGTGAGGGAATGATTGTGATGAAGTTATGTGGCGATTTAATGTGTTAGTCACTAGGTCTTATTGTTTTCACAAAATTCGAGCGATATCTCACCTGCCATGAACATGACATTCCAGACTGACAACCGTAAACTATTTATTTGTACTATTCTTGCATTTTTGATAATCTGTTGTTTTATGTTTTTTCTCTTGATTTTTTAATTTACGCGATTACTAGACTTAGATTTATGCTGATCACATCTGACACACCATATTTTTGATTTCAGTTGTTCACTGTACATGCACAGGCATGACACTTCTGCTGATACACTAATGTGAAATTCTTAATTTATTTTTGGATAATATGTTTAACACTCGTGCTGCTACTTGCATTTGCTATGGACAGTTCTAATGTTTTGGTATGTGACACAATGGATATTTCATACGTTTACCCACATAACTGTTTGTCTGCATGTTGTTTGAATGGTCTTATTCATTTTTTACACGCTGTACATGAGTACCTGAGCAGTGTAGTGTACTGCTTACATATGGTCGGCCGGGGTGGCCGAGCGTTTCTAGGAGCTACAGTCTGGAACCGCGCGACCACTACGGTCGCAGATTCGAATCCTGCCTCGGGCATGGATGTGTGTGATGTCCATAGGTTAGTTAGGTTTAAGTAGTTCTAAGTTCTAGGGGACTGATGACCTTAGAAGTTAAGTCCCATAGTGCTCAGAGCCATTTGAACCCATTTTTTGCTTACACATATTACATTTCGCACCCGTTTCTCCCGTAATTATCTATTTGCATTTATTTTTATGGTCATGTTCGTTTTTGTTCCAAACACTGTGATTCATACTTTGTAATCTGCAACTGGACGCTGTAGTATACTGTTTATATATGCCACATTTCACAAATGTCCCTTAGATAACTTTCTACTTGAATTTATCAGTACATCATTTTCGGTCCACATAAACACCATAATTGACAGCGTGTACTTGTTCACTTTGGTTTATTGTTTTCAGTAAGATTGTCATTACCATACTGAGTACCGTAACATCTAAACCCATCAAAAAAAACCATATATATATATATATATATATATATATTGCCCCATTTATCTTGACCACACTAAATAAAGCCTGCCGGTATGGCCGAGCGGCTCCAGGCGCTTCAGTCTGGAACCGCGCGACCGCTACGGCCGCAGGTTCGAATACTGCCTCGGGCATGGATGTGTGTGATGTACTTATGTTAGTTAGGTTTAAATAGTTCTACGTTCTAGGGGACTGATGACCTCAGATGTTAAGTCCCATAGTGCTCAGAGCCACACTAAATAACTGTTGGTACAGATGCACATTACAAAATGTTTCAAGCAAATGTTCTTTATCCGTCAGATGGACATAAATCAGCATGATTGCCTTTGTTGTAGCTTTGTTTTTTACAAAGATATGAACAGCGGTATGACTTTTTTAAATGGCATCCTGTTTTTTTTTTATTCGGTAATTCATTTCCTCTTCTAAATACTTATTCAAAAATGTATCACGGTGTACCATTCGCTGAAACACAACGTTATTAATTACGTAACACAATATTGACGTTTACGCTCTCAGCGCATCCACGTCTGACGTTGACAGAGGACAAATGTAAACATAAGTAGAATGCACATCCATCATTCCGTCAACAATCATCAGTTGAAGAGATGTGTAAGTAGAATGCACACCAACGCAGAGAAGGTAGAAATACTACTCATCTATGGAAAATGTAAGTTAGCAGAACAGTAATTGCAATACTGTTTTCTTATGTTCGTGTACATTTAGCACAGTAGTTTAGTCCTTTTAAATACTGTTGTGTAGAGTAGGCATACAGTAAAGGCTGTCCTTCCTACAAACTGCGGCGTCATAACGTTTCTTTTATTGTTGTTGTTGAAGGTAGGCTAAATGCTACGCAGGCAGCGAAACTGTACAGAGAGCGATATCCTGACAAGAACCCACCTTCCCGACTGATGTTTTCTCGTCTTGTTGCAACACTTCAGGAAACTGGAAGTTTCAACCCACGAAAACGCAATCGTTGTAGCACTCGCACAGACGAAGCTGCCGAAGTTGCTGTTCTCGCTTCCGTTGCTATGAATCCACATGTGAGCACACGACAGCTCGAACACAAGATTGGCATTCCTAAAACCAGTGTACATCGTATTTTTACACGTCACCGGTTCCATCCTTACAATGTACACCTACATCAAGAATTGCATGGGAATGATTTCCAGAATCGTGTACAGTTCTGCCAGTGGGTACAACAGAAAATCCTCGCCAACCCGAACTTCTTCTCCAGAGTTCTGTTTGCCGATGAATGTTCCTTCTCAAACAAAGGACAGCTAAATACAAGGAACATGCATTATTGGTCCAGCGACAGCCCACGATGGCTTAGACAGATGGAACATTAGCGTCAAAGGAGAGTTAACGTCTTGTGTGGGATGCTTGGTACTATAATTATTCGCTCTTATTTCATCAATGGTAGTCTAAACGGCACAGCGTATGCCAACTTCCTCAGACAAATTCTTCCTCCTCTTCTGGATGAAGTGCCGCTAAGAACCAGAATGCGTATATGGTATCAGCACGATGGATGTTCAGCACGTAATGCCTTGCGTGCACGTCCAGTTCTGAACCGAAGGTATCCTGCCAGATGGATTGGTCGAGGAGGAACAGTTACTTAGCCTGCTAGGTCTCCTGACTTAAACCCTCTGGACTTCTTCCTTTGGGGATCCATTAAAGACATTGTCTATCGCGATATTTTAATAACTCCAGAAGACATGCAGGAACGTATCGTGCTTGCTTGTAATTCCCTTCAGCAGGCAACACTGGAAGCAGTAAATAATTCTTACATTCAAAGAGTGCACCAGTGTATCGGTGTCCAGGGTCACCACTTTGAGCACCTTTGAATGTTCTACTCCTGGACGGTGGTACAGGAGAGTCAAAGTCAATTTTGTGTTATGCTTTTACTTGGTTTTCATTTGCTTTCTGACAACTCGAGCAAGTGTGATCCCGGGCTTAAAGTCAGTGTTGTGTTATTTAATTAATAACGTTGTGTTTCAGTAAATGGTACACTGTGATACATTTTTGAATAGGTCTTTAGGAGAGGAAATGAATTACCCAATAAAAAATACAGGGTGCCATTTAAAAAAGTCATACCGCTGTTCATATCTTTGTAAAAAACAAATCTACAACGTAAGCAGTCATGCTGATTGATGTCCCCCTGACGGCTAAAGAACATTTACTTGAAACATTTTGTAATTTGCATTTGGACAGTTATTTAGGGTGGTCAAGATAAATGGGGCACCCCAGATGTGGTTTAAATTAAAGGAAATAGCATCGACAGCAGTTGAGTAATATGTACCAAATAGTTTCCACAACGAAACTCTGTCACGAAATCTGGCAAAAGACCTAATGAGATTTTGATTGTATGTAGAGTACACCAGTGGCAAGACGCTCTGCGCCGTAACGATGGTGATGTTATTGATGAGAGTGCCAGTAAAGCATAATTACTAAACTCGGTTTCCGAAATTCCTTCACAAAAGAAGACAAGTACTCGTAAATATACCATAATTCAAATCAAAAGCAATTGCTAGCATGAGTAGCTTCGAAGTAAATATCCTTGGAGGGGCGAAGAGCTTAAAACATTCAAGAAAGGCAAGGCTTGCGGTCCAGATTGTATACCGGTAAGGTTCCTTTCAGAATATGCTGATACAGTAGCTCCATACTTCGCAATGATATACAAACTCTAGCTCGTAGACAGATCCGTACCCAGAGACTGGAAAGTTGCACACCATTGCTCAAGACAGACAATTTGCATATCACTTACGTCGATTTGCCTAGATTTTGGAACATACATTCTTCTCGAACGTTATGAATCACCTTAAAGGAAACAATTTGTTGACAACCAACCAACACGGATTCAGGAAATATCGTTCTTTATTCTTAGGAAGTAATGAGTGCTTTAGATGGAGGATGTCAAATTCATTCCATATTTTAGATCTCCAGTAGGTTTTTGACACTGTTCCTAATAAGTGACATCGAATTAAATTGCGTGCCTATGGAGAATCGTCTCAGTTGTTTGACTGAATTCGTGATTTCCTGTCAGAAAGGTCACAGTTCGTAATAACTAACGGAAAGTCGTCGAGTAAAACGGAAGTAATATCCGGGATTCCCCATAAAGTGTTATAGGCCCTCTATTGTTCCTGATCTGCATAAACGCTTCAGGAGATAATCTGAACAGTCTTCACAGATTGTTTGCAGGTGATGCTGTCATACTTGGTAAAATCCGGGAGATATAGGAAGATTTCAGTTAGATTAAGTCATGGTCAAGCAGAGACTCCGAAATCTGATATTGGATTTTAAGGCGTAACCCAGATTAATATACAGACTCAGATCATAGTTCAGTAGTGATGATGCTGTCATGTAATCAGATGATCAAAACATAAGCAAAATGGTGTAGACAAGCAATCTGTATTGTGTAACAAGTCGCAATTGACTCTAAATCATGAAAAGTTTAAAGTCATCCATCTGAGCACTAGAAAGAATCAGTTAAAGTTCTGCTACGCGATAAATCACACAAATCTGAAAGCTGTAAACTCACCTAAATACTTAGGGATTACAGCTACGTATAACTTGGAACGATCACATAGATCATGTTATGGGGAAACCAAACCAAAGACTACGATTTATTGGACAAACATTTAGAAAGGGTTACAGCTTTGCTAAAGAGATTGACCGCTCTCTTCTGGAGCACTACTGTGCAGTGTGGGATCCGCATCAGATAAGACTGACGGAGGGCATCGAAAAAATTCAAAAAAGGGCAGCTCGTTTTGTTCAAATGGTTCAAATGGCTCTGAGCACTAAGGGACTTAACATCTGAGATCATCAGTCCCCTAGAACTTAGAACTACTTAAACCTAACTAACCTAAGGACATCATACACATCCATGCCCGAGGCAGGATTCGAACCTGCGACCGTAGCGGTCACGCGGCTCCAGATTGTAGTGCCTAGAACCGCTCGGCCACTACGACCGGCGTTATTATTGGTCATTTTAGTTTTTTGAGAGTACTCCATCTGGAGTGTTTTTGGAAAATAACATTGAAAAGATGAGGGGGATATTCGGGTGGAGGTTACGGTTCAAGGGAGTTTCGGACCTCGGCCGCAGAAGCTGTCGGATCGGGTTGTCAGCCAAGGGTTTTGGTAGACATTAAAGCGAGGATTCAGGACTTGGGCGCAGAGAACGAAATGCAGGCTCACTATTCGAGTCGACGCAGAGATGAGCTGATTCCCGCATTGCTGACACATCTGGTGTAAGGCGAACATAAGCTCGGGCACAGTACGAATTTTTAAGGTAATTTCAAAATGAGTGAAAATCAATAGTGTTTACATCAGAATGTTCGAGAATCGTCAATGAAAAAGTTAATTATAACTGAACTAATTGGTTTTTCGTTAAGGCATGGTACATAAAGTGCACAAGCCACGGTAAGTACATCAGATGACTGATAAATGTTTATAGGTAAGCTGAAATTTACGAAGTTTGCTAATTAAATATTGGTTCAATTACAACATAAATATTTCTCCTAACATTTCTATGGGCATGTAATAATGCAATCAAGGGAACGGAAATATAAATTTTGTTGAGATTTACGACCGTATAGTAATTCATAACATCAGGTTTTCTAACTAATTATAACTTTCTGTTAATTACAAAAAAATGGCTCTGAGCGCTATGGGACTTAACTTCTTAGGTCATCAGTCCCTTAGACCTTAGAATTACTTAAACCTAACTAACCTAAGGACATCACACGTATCCATACCCGAGGCAGGATTCGAACCTGCGACCGTAGCGGTCCCGCGGTTCCAGACTGTAGCGCCTAGAACCGCTCGGCCACCTCGACTGGCTTTTAATTACAGCTAAATGATGTGAAATAATGTTAATGATGTTGATTCGGTATATATATTAACCATACAGTTTAATTTGATGGCCGGCCGGAGTCGCCGAGCGGTTCTAGGCGCTACAGTCTGGAACCGCGTGACCGCTACGGTCGCAGGTTCGAATCCTGCCTCGGGCATGGACGTGTGTGATGTCCTTAGGTTAGTTAGGTTTAAGTAGTTCTAAGTTCTAGGGGACTGATGACCTCAGAAGTTAAGTCCCATAGTGCTCAGAGCCATTTGATTCTTTTTTTTTTTTTAATTTGATGATAGAAATTAAGAAAAACCGCACTTACTAGCTTTTGTACATTTCCTATCATAGATCGGGTGGTGTACAATCTGATAAACTTTCACTGGCGTCGAAGCAGTCATTAACTACCCTATAACATAGTCCTATTACTCTGCGGAACCATGATTGTACCAAGCCGCACACCTCTTCGTCCGAAGCAAACCGACGACCACTATTGTCTTTCTTTTGGGCTCCAAACTTATGGAAACGGCATGGGGAGAGATCCGGGCTGTATAGAGGATACGGGCCCACATACTGTCAGGGTTGTTTCGTCTGCACTATAGAACTATCGCTGGGAAACTCATACACATCCTGAATAACGTGACAGTTACGATCTCTACCCATTCGGTTTCCCAATTTTTGGAGCTTTAAATGAAGACATTCGTGGCTGTCAATTTTCTTCGGACGAAGGGGTGGGCGTTAAAGGGTAAAGTAACTCAAGTAAATTCACATATAAAGATATCTCAAAGGTGCTCTACGTCGGTAGTTCGCATTGGCACTCAGATAAGGGTGAGCGCCGAGAAAATCATTCTACTGCATTTTACTGCAAGTGGAGATGTTCCAAGAAATGGTTTCATCATGGTACATGTGGAGAGCAGCGATATCTACTTAGGTATTGGTTTGAGATAAGACTGTCGACTTTGGCTTTTTCCTCCTTCGATAACAAAAAAAGATAGCACTAGGCGATGCATTTACTGTCACGTCCCAACTGCTATTAAAATACATTATATCACTTTTATTATTTTTATTATTATTATTATTATTTTTAGTTTTGGCTGTTGCAATCTAGTGGCTTTGAATGAATTCGTAATGCACATTATATTTGCTTCAAACTAACACATAAAGCAGTTTTCGAAAGATAATTGCCTATGTTAGCTCAACAGAGCTAATTGGACGTTGCACAGCCATCTAGCAGCCGCAGAATTACGGACCAATATTCTTAATATCGGTTTGCTGCAGAATTTTTGAGATTGTCCTACGTTTGAATATAAAAAAAATTCCTTGAGATAGAAAAGCTTCTACCCACAAGACAGACAGTTAACTAAGGTCCGAGCATACGGAATAGGTTCCCTGATACGTGAGTGGCTTGAAGGTTAAGTAACAGAATGTCGGAAAATATTCATCGGAGACAAAAAGCATCATCAGGAATGCCCCAGGAAACTGTGACATGCCCGCTTTAGGTAGACACACTTAAACGATCTGACGGATAGTTGAGCAGCAGTTTGCGACGGTTTGCTGATGACATGTGACCAGGAAAGCGTTGTCGTTGGTTACTGTAAGAGGATACAGATAACTTGGACAGAATTTGTGTTTGGTGCTATGAATGAAAACTTGCTCTAAATGTGGAAAAAATGTAAGTTAATACGGATGAGCAGGAAAAACAATCCTGTAATGTTCGGACACAGAATCAATGGTGTACTGCTTGAAATAGTCACGTCGATATCAAAGTGTAACATTGCAAAGTGACACGGAATCGACTGGCAACGTAAAGTGGATTCTAGGGAAAGCGAATGGATGACTTCAGGTTAATGGGAAAATTCTAGGAAAGTGTACCTCATCTATAAACGAGATCGCTAACAGAACACTTGTACGACCCATTCTTGAATACTTCTCGAGAGTTTGGGTCCAAACGAGGTCAAGCAAAAGGAACAAATCGAAGCAATTCAGAGGCGTGCTGTTTGATCTATTACCGGCAGATTCGACCAACACGCGAGTATTACGTAAATGCTCCGTAAACTCAAATGAGAATCCCCGGAGGGAATAAAACGTTCTTTTCGCTAAACACTGTTGAGAAAGTTTAGAGAACCAGCATTTGCGACAGAGTACAGAACGATTGTACTGACACCAACGTACACCTCGTGTGAGGATCGCGAAAATAAGGGTAATCGGGGCTTCTACGGGAGCATGCAGGCAGTCGTTTTTACCTCCCTCTAGGAAATGCAATAAGTAGCAGTCGTACAAGTTACCCTTCGTCATGCACCATATAGTTCCTTGAGGAGTAAGTATGTAGGTGTAACTGTTTTTGAACATCAATACAGGATCCACTACTGGGTAAATAACGTTACAACCGTGATCCGCCGTGTTAGCTGAACATTAGTCACGAAGATCTCAGTCTACGCTATGATGAAAAGAACAGTGTTGTACTGTAATCAAGGGCAGATGTGTGGCTCCGGCGATCAACCGCTGAGAACCTTCCACCTTCCAGTTCGTGAAGATAATCGAAGAGAGTAAGAAATATTATCAGGTATTCCTAACCTAGGTATGCCATTCTATTACATCTACGTAAGAATGGAAGTCATTAGGAGGATTTTAAGTCGACATTACAGACTGCCAAAACATATATTCATATAAGAAATTCCTGAAAAATTGTGACGATAATAGCAGACTTTTCCCTTTCAGTGGTCTCCACGAAAGTGGAAGGATCCAGGTCTCCATCGAATGCGTTCAAATCCCCATCCAGCCATCCAGATTTAGACCAAGGCAAATGCCAGTACAATGACTCCTTTGAGAGGGATACAGACGAATTCCTTCCCCCTCATTCCCAAACCAAAGCTTCTGCTCCATCCCTAATGACCTGGTCGTCGATGTGCCACTAAGCACAAATCTTATATGCTGTCTCGAAATTTCCACCACTAGCAGAGAGTAATGAAAGACAGCTGAGATTTCTGTACCAGTATCAGTGACGAATTCAACTGTCGTTTCTCCCCGTAGAAGCTGACTTCGATGTTTCTGAGACTTGCGAATCTGAGACTTCTGAATACATGTACACAGTAATCATATTGTGACCAGAGTCTTAGCGTGTTGATCCAGCGCCAAAGCTGCGATTCCCCACCCCAATCCCTACGCAAAGTCCTCATTCTGAAAGTCCTCCATTCAGATTATCAAATTTTATAACTTTCTAAGAAAGCTTAATGAAAATGAATGATTATTGAAAAATATTGCTTACTGAAGCGTCTCCAGTCATGTTTTCGTTGGTCATTGAGACACACAGAAATGTTAAAACAAAAAATTAAGTCAGTATTGTTATGTTCTTAGAATACTAAAAGATTCCTGTAGTGTTGATGCAGTGTTATGTTCATACTTTGCACTCGTACATAGCACACTAAGATATGGTACCATATTTTGGGGGAATACCAGTTTGGCCAAGCACTCGTTTGTGCTTCAAAAGAGGGCAATAAGGATAATCAGAGGTATGGCACAAGGAACTACAAATCATGAATCTACCATGTATCTTTATTTATGAAAGTATATGTTTTATGAAGGCTCACCAGGAACATTCATTGTTAAACAGTCAAGTTAATATCTACAAAACGGGAAATAGAGACGACTTTCATAGGGAAAGTCACCGAAAGCTATGTATCAAAAAAGTGTTCTTTATCATCCAAAAATCTTATTTAGTGCACTACCAAGGGAAATTAAAAGTATACCAAAATTCCACATAATCAAAAAAGAACTTTAAAAACGTTAATTAGCAAGAGTTTTTATAGTGTCAAGGAATACTTAAATCACCAGCATTCAATATGCAGTAGCTTATTTCCTTCATTGTAATGACCCAAATGCTCATTGAAAACTAAATTGTATTCATCTATTATTCTAATTTAGCATATTATGAATGTTGTTACGCATATGGTTTCATATTATATGTAATAATATTTTATTTATGGACTTATAACTGCAAATATTTTCATGTCCTATTTTCTATAAAAGGCAATGTACGACAAATCTTATATCATTTTTATAGTGATGAGATACAAGGATGCTAAGTAAATAAATGAATAAAAGTTTGAAACAGGACTCGTTACTGGAGCCAATTCTACTCCATTCAGTGAGTTTTCAGGCTAAAGACATGTCTGGAGACGCCCTGGATAGACCTGGAGTACCAATCTGACTGTCGCTCGCCATACAGCCCGACGACCAAGAGTGTTGGTCTGGAATGCCATTTCATTTAAAAGCACGACCTCTTTGGTTGTCGTCGGCGGCACCCTTACAGCACGGCGCTACGTCGACGATATTCTACTTCCTGTTTTGTTGGCCTTCAAGATAAGCCATCCTGGACTTACATTACTGTAAGCTAATGCCAGTCCGCACACGGCATGAGATTCTACAGCTTGTCTTCATGCTTGTCCAACCGTACCTTGGCCAACATCGTCGCCGGAATTCTTCCCAACTGAGAAAGTTTGGAGCATTATTCCTCCAACCAGCAGGGGATTTCGACGATCTAACGCGCCAATTGGGCAGAATTTGGCACGATAGCTCTCGGGAGGACTCTCAACAATACTGCCAATCAATACTAAGCCGAATAATTGCTTGTATAAGGGCTTTATTGATTTGCTCATTTGTTGTGAAGATACACTCCTGAAAATTGAAATAAGAACACCGTGAATTCATTGTCCCAGGAAGGAGAAACTTTATTGACACATTCCTAGGGTCAGATACATCACATGATCACACTGACAGAACCACAGGCACATAGACACAGGCAACAGAGCATGCACAATGTCGGCACTAGTACAGTGTATATCCACCTTTCGCAGCAATGCAGGCTGCTATTCTCCCATGGAGACGATCGTAGAGATGCTGGATGTAGTCCTGTGGAACGGCTTGCCATGCCATTTCCACCTGGCGCCTCAGTTGGACCAGCGTCCGTGCTGGACGTGCAGACCGCGTGAGACGACGCTTCATCCAGTTCCAAACATGCTCAATGGGGGACAGATCCGGAGATCTTGCTGGCCAGGGTAGTTGACTTACACCTTCTAGATCACGTTGGGTGGCACGGGATACATGCGGACGTGCATTGTCCTGTTGGAACAGCAAGTTCCCTTGCCGGTCTAGGAATGGTAGAACGATGGGTTCGATGACGGTTTGGATGTACCGTGCACTATTCAGTGTCCCCTCGACGATCACCAGTGGTGTACGGCCAGTGTAGGAGATCGCTCCCCACATCATGATGCCGGGTGTTGGCCCTGTGTGCCTCGGTCGTATGCAGTCCTGATTGTGGCGCTCACCTGCACGGCGCCAAACACGCATACGACCATCATTGGCACCAAGGCAGAAGCGACTCTCATCGCTGAAGACGACACGTCTCCATTCGTCCCTCCATTCACGCCTGTCGCGACACCACTGGAGGCGGGCTGCACGATGTTGGGGCGTGAGCGAAAGACGGCCTAACGGTGTGCGGGACCGTAGCCCAGCTTCATGGAGACGGTTGCGAATGGTCCTCGCCGATACCCCAGGAGCAACAGTGTCCCTAATTTGCTGGGAAGTGGCGGTGCGGTCCCCTACGGCACTGCGTAGGATCCTACGGTCTTGGCGTGCATCCGTGCGTCGCTGCGGTCCGGTCCCAGGTCGACAGGCACGTGCACCTTCCGCCGACCACTGGCGACAACATCGATGTACTGTGGAGACCTCACGCCCCACGTGTTGAGCAATTCGGCCGTACGTCCACCCGGCCTCCCGCATGCCCACTAAACGCCTTCGCTCAAAGTCCGTCAACTGCACATACGGTTCACGTCCACGCTGTCGCAGCATGCTACCAGTGTTAAAGACTGCGATGGAGCTCCGTATGCCACGGCAAACTGGCTGACACTGACGGCGGCGGTGCACAAATGCTGCGCAGCTAGCGCCATTCGACGGCCAACACCGCGGTTCCTGGTGTGTCCGCTGTGCCGTGCGTGTGATCATTGCTTGTACAGCCCTCTCGCAGTGTCCGGAGCAAGTATGGTGGGTCTGACACACCGGTGTCAATGTGTTCTTTTTTCCATTTCCAGGAGTGTATTTCCCTTGAATAAATCATCCAATTTTTCCGAAATTGTAATCATATGTTGGTCTGCAGATGTACATCGCTTCTACTGACTGTCGTCTCATTTGGATAATTCCTTCATGATGCGTCGTTTTTTGTCCTAGAGTGTATAATAAACAATAGATTTTGTTTGTTTATCATAATTTAATAATCAGAAATAAAGGAAACTGGACCATAATTAGAAGTTGAGAAAACGTTCGTTTCCAGGAATTACGTTTTTACTATCAGATCATTTTGCTTTGAATTGTTGTTGTCGTGGTCTTCAGTCCAGAGACTGGTTTGATGCAGCTCTCCAAGCTACTCTATCCTGTGCAAACTTCTTCATCTCCCAGTACCTACTGCAGCCTGCATTCTTCTGAATCTGTTTAGCGTATTCATCTCTTGGTCTCCCTCAAGGTTTTTTCCCTCCACGCTGCCCTCCAATACCAAATTGGTGATCCCTTGATGCCTCAGAATATGCCCTACCAACCGATCCCTTCTTCTAGTCAAGTTGTGCCACAAATTTCTCTTCTCTCCAATTTTATTCAATACCTCCTCATTAGTTATGTGATATACCCATCTAATCTTCAGCATTCTTCCGTAGCACCACATTTCGAAAGCTTCTATTCTCTTCTTGTCGAAACTACTTATCGTCCACGTTTCACTTCCATACATGGCTACACTCCATAAAAATACTTTCAGAAACGAATTCCTGACACTTAAATCTATACTCGATGTTTACAAATTTCTCTTCTTCAGAAACGCTTTCCTTCCCATTGCCGGTCTACATTTTATATCCTCTCTACGTCGACCATTATCACTTATTTTGCTCCCCAAATAGCAAAACTTGTCTACTACTTTAAGTATCTCATTTCCTAATCTAATTCCCGCAGCCTCACCCGATTTTATTCGACTACATTCCATTATACTCGTTTTGCTTTTTTTATGTTCATCTCATATCCTCCTTTCAAGACACTGTCCATTCCGTTCAATTACAAAGTCATCGGTGAACCTCAAAGGTTTTATTTCTTCTATATGTATTTTAATTCCTACTCCGAATTTTTCTTTTGTTTCCTTTACTGCTTGCTCAATATACAGATTGAATAACATTGGGGATAGGCTACAACCTTGTCTCACTCTCTTCCCAACGACTGCTTCCCTTTCATGCCCTTCGATTCTTATAACTGCCTTCTGGTTTCTGTACAAATTATAAATAGCCTTTCGCTCCCTGTATTTTACCCCTGCCACCTTCAGAATTTGAAAGAGAGTATTCAAGTCAACAGTGTCAAAAGCTTTCTCTAATTCTACAAATGCTAGAAACGTAGGTTTGCCTTTCCTTAATCTATTTTCTAAGATAAGTCGTAGGGTCAGTATCGCCTCACGTGTTCCAACATTTCTACTGAATCCA
This sequence comes from Schistocerca americana, assembly GCF_021461395.2. NCBI lineage: Eukaryota > Metazoa > Arthropoda > Insecta > Orthoptera > Acrididae > Schistocerca > Schistocerca americana. The sequence goes on along the minus strand of NC_060125.1, from coordinate 349,819,546 downwards.
AACTGATCTTCCCCGAGGTCGGCTTCTACCAGTCTTTCCATTCGTCTGTAAAGAATTCGTGTTAGTATTTTGCAGTCGTGGCTTATTAAACTGATAGTTCAGTAATTTTCACATCTGTCAACGCCTGCCTTCTTTGGCATTGGAATTATTATATTCTTCTTGAAGTCTGGGGGTATTTCGCCTGTCTCATACATCTTGCTCCCCAAATGGGATAGTTTTTGTCATGGTTGGCTTTCCCACTCCTGGAGTCTTGTTTCGACTTAGGTCTTTCAGTGCTCTGTCAAACTCATCATGCAGTATCATATTTCCTATTCCATCTTCATCTACTTTCTCTTCTAGTTCTATAATATTGTCCTCAAGAACGCTTTGAATAATAATAATAGAAAAAAACTCACTGAATATGTCAGTGAAGCCAAGATAGCAGCTGTGTCGTATTCTCTCGACAAGACAGCAACACTTGGCAGTATCCTTTCATCTGTACTCGATTTCAAGAATTTTTTTTTTCAGCTTCAGTTTACTGAAACTACGTTCACAAGATGCTGTAGTCGCTGGCATTGACATAAATATCGTCAAAGCTGTTTCAATTTTTGGATAAACACCTGTTAACTCATCCCTTAAAAAACTCTTCTAAATGTACAGTTGGGAAATGGTCTCAATGCTCTTCGTCTGCTCTTTCACGTGGAACTTGAAAGCCGCTATTTCGTTATTCTAAACGAGAGCTCCCAATGTGGTTCTGGATTGGCTGAAGGCGTGGAAATCTTCGAGTTCGAAGTATTTTGTATCCGCTGCGAACATTAACGATCTAAAACTGCAAAGCTACTAACAGTGAGTCATTCGTTATCAGAGCTCTATGTTTTCCAAAGTATTACATGTACAAACATGATTGATGCACGGAGAGAGCCATACACTCACCAAGTTTGCATTTTGTACTAGTCACATAACACATGTCCAAGAGGTACAGTAGACAAATTCATTACATACCTTATGTAGCAACATCCTGTCAGTCATCATCACAAAAGCACTGACACTTTTCCTGCGTTATTTCAGCGTTCCTGGGAGTTCTTGACATACCCCCAAACATGGTGCTTGATACAGCCCCAAAGAAGAAACAATACAATAGGTCAGGCATTCTGGGCAGCCAAGGGAAAAGAGCCACAACATCTTCTTAGATTAGATTAGTTTTTCGTTCCATAGATCCGTGCTGAGGAGATCCTCGTGGATGTGAAACATGTCACTTCAAAAAAAAGAAAAAGAAAAAAAAGCTGAAATAACAATACTAATAGTATGAATATATACAATACATCATTTGTTTCTATTATAAAATTCGTCAATGGGGTAGAAGGAGTTGGCCACTAGTAAGTCTTTCAGGTTCCTTTTAAACTGATCTTTATGTGCAACTAAATTTTTTATGTTTGCTGGCAAATTATTGAAGATGAGTGTTCCTGAGTAGTGGACCCCTTTTTGAACTAAAGTAAGTGTTTTTAAGTCCTTGAGCAGATAATTTTTGTTCTACATCTACATCTACATTGATACTCCGCAAGCCACCCAACGGTGTGTGGCGGAGGGCACTTTACGTGCCACTGTCATTACCTCCCTTTCCTGTTCCAGTCGCGTATGGTTCGCGGGAAGAACGACTGTCTGAAAGCCTCCGTGCGCGCTCTAATTTTACATTCGTGATCTCCTCGGGAGGTATAAGTAGGGGGAAGCAATATATTCGATACCTCATCCAGAAACGCACCCTCTCGAAACCTGGCGAGCAAGCTACACCGCGATGCAGAGCGCCTCTCTTGCAGAGTCTGCCACTTGAGCTTATTAAACATCTCCGTAACGCTATCACGGTTACCAAATAACCCCGCGACGAAACGCGCCGCTCTTCTTTGGATCTTCTCTATCTCCTCCGTCAGACCGATCTGGTACGGATCCCACACTGATGAGCAATACTCAAGTATAGGTCAAACGAGTGTTTTGTAAGCCACCTCCTTTGTTGATGGACTACATTTTCTAAGCACTCTCCCAATGAATCTCAACCTGGTACCCGCCTTACCAACAATTAATTTTATATGATCATTCCACTTCAAATCGTTCCGCACGCATACTCCCAGATATTTTACAGAAGTAACTGCTACCAGTGTTTGTTCCGCTATCATATAATCATACAATAAAGGATCCTTCTTTCTATGTATTGTATCTATGAACTGAGCTGTTTGTTGGAAAAAGAGATATATTATTTAGGACAAATTTCATTAAGGGGTAAATATATTGAGAGGCAGTAGTTAGTATACCCAGTTATTTGAAGAGGTTTCTACAAGACGTCCGTGAGTTTACTCCACAAATAATACGTATTACACGCTTTTGGACTCTGAAAACTTTTGTTTGACTTGAAGAGTTACCCCAAAATATTATACCATATGACATTATGGAATGAAAGTAGGCAAAGTATGCAAGCTTTTTCACTTTTATGTCGCCTATGTCTGCTAACACTCGAATTGCAAATACAGATTTGTTAAGGCGTTTCTGCAGTTCTGTGGTGTGCTCCTCCCAACTGAATTTATTATCAAGTTGTAATCCCAGGAATTTAAGACTGTCAACCTCTTCTATCGGCTCTTCTTCGTACTTTATGCATATGCTGGGTGGAAACCTCTTACAGGTTCTGAATTGCATATAGTGAGTCTTTTCGAAGTTTAATGTCAGTGAGTTGGCTTTAAACCATTTATTAATATCCATGAAAATATCATTAGCAGATCTTTCTAGAACTACACTCGACATACTATTTATAGCAATACTTGTGTCATCTGCAAACAAAACGAACTCTGCTTCCGGCAGTGTAACTGATGAGAGATCATTAATGTACACAAGAAAAAGCAATGGCCCTAAGATGGATCCTTGTGGGACACCACATGTAATTTCTTCCCATTCTGATGATAACTGATGACTTAATTCACTAGTCCCTTGCACTGACACCCTTTGTTTCCTGTTAGCGAGGTATGACATGAACCATTTTGCAGCACTGCCCATGACACTGTAGAATTCTAATTTATTTAAAAGGCTGTTGTGGTTCACACAATCAAATGCCTTTGACAAATCACAGAAAATACCTGCTGCTTGTAACTTGTTATTTAGTAAATTAAGTACATTTTCACTGTAGGTGTAAATAGCCTTTTCGATAGCAGAACCCTTCAAAAATCCAAACTGTGTTCTTGATAATATGTTATTTGTGGTCAGATGGTTAAAAAGCTGCCTGTACATTGCTTTTTTTTATTTTTTCAGAATGCTGGTAAAAATGAAATCGATATGTAATTTGATGGCATTTCTTTATCCCCTTTCTTGAATAGAGGCTTAACATCTGCATATTTCAGCCAGTCAGGAAATGTCCCAGTTATAATTGACTGGTTACACAAGTAACTTAGAATTGTACTAAACTCACAAGAACATGCCTTAACTAACTTTGTTGATACTTCATCATAACCACTATAATGCTTTGTTTTTAAAGATTTTATTGTGGAAGTTATTTCTTTTGGTGAAGTGAGTGACATATTCATGTACTATTTGTAAAGGCTAGTTTCGATATTCAAGGGCATTATTTACTGATCCTGACAATCCCATCCTATCAGTAATGGATATAAAGTACTTGTTAAATAGATCTGCCACACTATGCCCATCGGTTACTAATGTGTCATCTACCCTTAGTGCTATTTGCTCCTGTTCCTTTCTGGTTCTACCAGTCTCCTCTTTCACTATATCCCATATTGTTTTTATTTTGTTCCCTGATATTGCTATCTTCTTCTCGTAGTGCATTTGTTTAGATGTCTGTATCACTTTTTTTTAATATTTTGCATTATTCCTTGTATTTAGCTAAATCAGCAGCATTGGAGCTATTCTTGGTCAAAAAATACATTTTCCTTTTTGTCTTACAGGAAATCTTTATTCCTTGTGTGATCCATGGTTCTGTTTAATTTGAGTATCTTTTGGAACAAAAACAATTTTGAAACATGGTACTGACATTGTTCATGAAAGTGTTATATTTTTCATTGATGTCATGAGCACTATAAACATCTTTCCAGTTCATATCTTTCAGCAGTTTTCTAAAACACTTAATTTTTGGTTGATTTTGATTGAATACTCTCCTGTACTCAAATTTAGCAGTCTTGATAATCTGCTTAGAATTTACATCTAAAACAAGGAGCTGCATGTCATGATCTGATAGTCCATTTATTACAGGTTTTATGATATTATTTTGTTCCTTTGATTTGTCTATAAAAATGTTATCAATGGCTGTCCTTGAGGATTTAGTGATCCTAGTTGGAAAGTTTACAGTGTGAGTTAGATTGAAAGACAACATTACTAACTGCGGTAAATGTTTACAGGAAGATTGAATTCGAAAATCTGTATTAAAGTCCCCAGCAATCTAAATTTCTTTGTTTCTTCCTGTTAAATAACCCAAAAGAGCTTCTAGATGATTTATGAATAGATTATAATTTCCTGCAGATGCTTGGTAAATAGTTACTATTATATAGGATCTGTTATGGAACTCTACTCCTGTTGCACATGCTTCTAGATGCTGCTCTAAACAGAATTTATTAATGTCAATGTTCTTGAATTTATGGCAGTTTTAATAAATGTGGCAACTCCTCCTCCATCCATATCTACTCTGCAGAAGTAGGAAGCTAGCTTAAACCCTGAAATGTCTAACATATCTATACCAGTGGTCACTTGATGTTCAGAGAGGCAGATTATGTCAATTTGGTTAGATGAATTCATTTCATCGGTACAAATGAGTAGTTCATCAACTTTATTTCTGAGTCCCGGAATGTTCTGGTGTAATAAAGATAACTGATACTGCATACTAATGGGATTATAACTGCTTTGGGGAAGATTAACTGGCAGTTTCTGATTACTTTCTATTAAACATTGTTTAAATGGAGGTTGTATGCTAAAATCTGAATCCTGTTCATCTGTTTTCTCAAACTGAGTGTGTCTGCCAATCTCTCTTAAAACTCGTTTTCTATCCCCCTTCCCTATCCTAAAAACAGGCATCCCTCTGATACCTGTGACCACTGGTATTTTACCACTTGTGACAGTGTCTCCCCTTAAGTTTTGTGCAATCAACCCAGATTGTTTTCCCTTCCCTTTCCTATTGAGGTGAAGGCCATGCCTAGTGTAGTCCCACCTATCAATAGCATCCACAGGAATCAAACCAATATGGGACCCTATATCTGTCCTAAGCAGCCACTCCAACTCCAAGTTCACCCTCCCTACAGAAGAGTTCAAACGAGGCCGATCATGGCGTCTCAACACAGACACAAATCCCATGCTCGTATGCTTCATTGCTGATGCCATCTTTACCAGGTCACTCTCTATGGAATACTCAGTCTCTGTCAATGCTGTTTCCTGGACCACCCACTAAAACCACGGCATCTTCCTTTGCGAAATCCTTGCATAAAGAACCTACATCCTCTGTTACCTGACCCAGATCTGCACTTGGCTTGAAAAAGTTTGTGACCTGGTACTCTGGACCTAGATTTTCCTGCAGTAGTTGGCCAACACCTCTACCAAGGGAGCTACCTAACAACAGAACTTTCTTTCTCTTTACAAATTTCCCTACCTTTTGCAAGTCCTTGAAAGCTTGTTGTGCCCTTTCTACAGCTTCAGCTACATGAGGCTCATCCGATTCTGACTGAGGCAACAGGTCAAATCTATTTTCAAGATTTATCACAAAGCTGTCTGATGTTCTTCTTTGCCTGTACCCCCTATTATCTGTTGCCACTTCCCACCTCAGTTCACCCTTCTCCCTCATTAACCTGTCCAGATCCCCCCTTGCCTTGTCTAGGTCAGCTTGAAGAGCTGCAATTTTCCCTTCTTATTCCAGTATTTTCCTATCTCTACTGCAGATCCTGCAATACCACTGGTGAGCCTCATTTATGTCCCCATTTCCCACGCCACTACATTCGCCCCAATGTAAGAAACTACAACACCCATCACACCATACCCCGGAACCATAACGATCCTACGGCATGTCACACACTTCTCACTCATGGCAAAAACAGAAATCTTATAAACTGATTTAAGTACTGACTAATACGTAAACAAAGAACCCTAGAAACTATTCAGGCAGATATAAATAAATTGAAAGCGAAATGAATAAAAAAATTGGTGTTTACATATAAGTTTAAGACACTGTTTACTTACGATACGCGCGCGTGAAATTAAGCCTAAAATCAGTGCTATAGGCGCGAGAAAGAAAATAAACTTCTTACCCCATTTAATCTTATTTAACACTTCACTAACACTTCCACTAATGTAACAAAACTTATAATATATTTATACCAACTGGAAACGCTTACCTATAAGTTTAATTCACTGCTTACTTACGATTCGCGCGCGTAAAATTAGGCCTAGAATTCGTGCTACAGGCGCGAGAAGAAAAATACGCTTCTTACACCGTTTAATCGTATTTTATACTTCACTAACACTTACACTAATTTAACAACACTTATATTATATTTTTAACACCTGTAGACGTTTAAAAATAGCTTAATAACAACGCTTTTTATAATTATTTAGTGCAGCAAATACTTGAAGAGTCCGCGTCGGCGCAGTGTTGCCAACTGCTCACCAGTACTAACACTTCAACAATGGGGAAGTTCATTGTTTTGTCATACTTTTCTGTTAACAGATCCAATGTGCGTATTTTTTATACCAATGCACAATGCCCCGTTTACATGGCAGTTCTTTTCCATAATTCCTTCTGAACGCACACTGAACTACACTCCTGGAAATTGAAATAAGAACACCGTGAATTCATTGTCCCAGGAAGGGGAAACTTTATTGACACATTCCTGGGGTCAGATACATCACATGATCACACTGACAGAACCACAGGCACATAGACACAGGCAACAGAGCATGCACAATGTCGGCACTAGTACAGTGTATATCCACCTTTCGCAGCAATGCAGGCTGCTATTCTCCCATGGAGACGATCGTAGAGATGCTGGATGTAGTCCTGTGGAACGGCTTGCCATGCCATTTCCACCTGGCGCCTCAGTTGGACCAGCGTTCGTGCTGGACGTGCAGACCGCGTGAGACGACGCTTCATCCAGTCCCAAACATGCTCAATGGGGGACAGATCCGGAGATCTTGCTGGCCAGGGTAGTTGACTTACACCTTCTAGAGCACGTTGGGTGGCACGGGATACATGCGGACGTGCATTGTCCTGTTGGAACAGCAAGTTCCCTTGCCGGTCTAGGAATGGTAGAGCGATGGGTTCGATGACGGTTTGGATGTACCGTGCACTATTCAGTGTCCCCTCGACGATCACCAGTGGTGTACGGCCAGTGTAGGAGATCGCTCCCCACACCATGATGCCGGGTGTTGGCCCTGTGTGCCTCGGTCGTATGCAGTCCTGATTGTGGCGCTTACCTGCACGGCGCCAAACACACACACGACCATCATTGGCACCAAGGCAGAAGCGACTCTCATCGCTGAAGACGACACGTCTCCATTCGTCCCTCCATTCACGCCTGTCGCGACACCACTGGAGGCGGGCTGCACGATGTTGGGGCGTGAGCGGAAGACGGCCTAACAGTGTGCGGGACCGTAGCCCAGCTTCATGGAGACGGTTGCGAATGGTCCTCGCCGATACCGCAGGAGCAACAGTGTCCCTAATTTGCTGGGAAGTGGCGGTGCGGTCCCCTACGGCACTGCGTAGGATCCTACGGTCTTGGCGTGCATCCGTGCGTCGCTGCGGTCCGGTCCCAGGTCGACGGGCACGTGCACCTTCCGCCGACCACTGGCGACAACATCGATGTACTGTGGAGACCTCACGCCCCACGTGTTGAGCAATTCGGCGGTACGTCCACCCGGCCTCCTGCATGCCCACTATACGCCCTCGCTCAAAGTCCGTCAACTGCACATACGGTTCACGTCCACGCTGTCGCGGCATGCTACCAGTGTTAAAGACTGCGATGGAGCTCCGTATGCCACGGCAAACTGGCTGACACTGACGACGGTGGTGCACAAATGCTGCGCAGCTAGCGCCATTCGACAGCCAACACCGCGGTTCCTGGTGTGTCCGCTGTGCCGTGCGTGTGATCATTGCTTGTACAGCCCTCTCGCAGTGTCCGGAGCAAGTATGGTGGGTCTGACACACCGGTGTCAATGCGTTCTTTTTTCCATTTCCAGGAGTGTATTATAACAGATTCTATCTCACATATTCTAACACACTAAAACTCTCTTCTCACTTTGCTGCCATTTTTTCATTATCTTAAATGCAAAAACTTCTACAAAGCTAAGCCTCTCATGACAAAAAACTAGCAGTGGAAAACTATATAGAAAGGGCCTCCAATAAATACAAACCAGTATGGCGAATAATGAAACAAGGGCACACAACGAAATACACAAAAGCATCTACACTAGATCCTGAGGAATTAAATCACTACTTTTTAAGCTTGATTAAAGAAATGAGAAACAATATTAAACCAACAAGTTCATCAGCAATGGACCTGGTTGGAGCCCCACTGCCAGGCAATCAGGTATTTCAATGGAGTAGTATCACATCTGCTGATATTATAAAAGCTGTTTCCCAATTTTCAAATTCTTGGTTGTTTAACAGTCTCTGCACCAGTAGCTTTTATTTTTAATAAATGTGTAGAATTTGGTGTATTTCCAGAATCACTCAAGGTTTCAAAAATTATACCAGTTCTTTAAAAAAAGGGGACAAACAGCTTCCACATGGCCACAGGGTAGGCTCAAATTGTGCCAATATTTTCAAAGATATTTGAGGCACTGCTACACACACAAATACTTTGAAAAACACTATCTTCTATAAAACAATCAGTTTTATTTTTGCAAGGGGAGAAACACAACAGCAACCATTCAGGAAATTGTGGATCAAACTTTAACAGCAATTGAAGACAAAAACATGGTATCACTGTTATTATCTGACCTAATCAAAGCATTTGATTCCAGTCTTGTTGATATACTAATAAGGAAACTGGAGTTTTATGGGGTGTGTGGGAGCACATTAGCTGTGATGCATCCTCATTTAAGTAACAGAAAACAGTCTGTCTTAGTCAGAAATGTAAATCCCTCCATAATGGAAATCAGAGCAAGTGTCCCATAAGGATCTATTCTCTATTCTGGAACCCTTCTTCTTCATTGTAGCAATCAATGATGTGGCTAATAACATAGTTCATTCTGTCATACATTACACAGATGATACAATGCAACTTATCACATATCAGAGAACCTCAGATCTGAATAGGTTAACAAAGGATACTCTTGATACAGCCTTCGACTGCTTTGCAGCTAATGAACACCTGGGTAATCCCAATATTACCCAACAACTGCTAATGGGAATGTCTAACGAAATAGAAAATAAGTCAGTAAAACTCCACTAGGAGGATCATATCAGTCATGTATGTAAAAAATATATTTTGGGAGTCATATTTCATTTTGAAGCTAAGGGATGTTAATTTTAATTTTATACCACATTTTAAAGCAACATCTTCCTTTTTTATGTGCTGTGTGAAACTTAATTAAATGAAATATTGAGGAACAGGCCATTTGAAGTCAACCAGTTTAGAGCTTCTATGAATACATGGCAGCAGTTTTGTTTAGATTGATGTTGGGTCCTTTGTCAGCCATAATGATATTGTCATTTGCAAAAAGGATGAAGTATACTTTTTGTCTCATACAGTGTGGCAGGTCATTGGTGAAGATTAAGAATGGTAAGGGACCAAGCACTGAGCTCTGTGAGACTCCACCTTTCATTTTGCCCCAGTCACAGCAGGCATGCAGAATTATTCAACACATCTTCTGCTTCCCATCATCTAGATATGATTTGAGCTATGTCCCTACTTTACTATTCAAGCTATAGTGCTCAGCTGTCATAAGTAGAATTTTCTGATCTACACAGTTGAATGCTTTAGACAAATTACTAAAGATTACAATCTGTGATATTTTGTTGTTTATGGATTCGAGGGACTGGTTAACAAATGACAAAATGGCATGTTCAGTTGAAATAGACTTTTAGAATCCAAACTGATGTTTATTATTATGTACTTACACTTCTTCAGGATTTCAGAAAAACTTTTTAGCAATGAAATTGTCCAGTAGCTGGAAACTTCATCTTTACTCTTTATTATCTTTTGAAGAGTGATGTAGTATCTTGATTTAGAGACTCATTAAATATGTGACACAGAGCTTAAGGAAAAAATTTATAGTATGCTTTAGTACTTTGATATATTGTCTACACCAGTGGTAGTTTTGATTTTCATTTGCCTTATCACCTTCTCAGTCATATATTTTATTCACTTCCTTAATTGTATGAAAGTGGAGAAGTTGCTTTACATATAACAAATCTCACCATCTGGCTAATTTTGTTCTGCACTGATTATGTAGAAGGTACATGGCTTCAGCCTGAGACACTTCACAACCAATGTCATAAGCTGCAGTCAAGATATGGTTAGTGTAGATACTGGCAACTGTTTCATCTTCATCTACCATGTTGCCATTGTGACACACTTCAATACTAGTTGTATACTCTGAACGTTTTGACTGTCTCCTTTTTTTACCACCTTCCAAGCTGTTTTCATTTTATTACTTGAACTGTTATTTTAAGATTTAATAAACATGCAAATGGATTTTTATTCACATTCTTTGGAATGCTACAGCATAACGTGTACTGCTCCCTATCCTGAGATTTATGGGAAATTCTGAATGAACTATAAAGCATCCTGTCCTCATAGTCCACTTCCTTTAATCTCATAAAGCATTTTATATATGCTGTGTGTAGTGTCTTTTGATCTACTGACTTGCACTGTATTATGTTGACAAATCCTATATCATTGTGTGATGATTCTTTGATGAATAGATACAAATAAAATAGTAAATTCCCTTTGTTTTACAAAATTTTGTTTGATTCCATTAGTTAGCCGCTATCTCCTCCAGTAACTCAGGTTTGGTACTTTTCAATACTCTCTTTTGAAATGCAGCTTCAAACAGGTTCCAAATTCATTCAGGAATAAGTTTAATTTATCACTTACATTTTTAGCCTGGTATATAAGGGATGATCAAAATGTTTCCAGTGAAAAGCCATACATTCCTGAATTGGTATGCCAATCACCAAAATCACCATTACCATTGAGGCACCCACTCATGCATCAGATTCAAGATACCTTTTTGGAAAAACACTATGTGTTATTGAATGAAGAAGCTCATAATTGCCTGCTGCACATCCTCATCCGACAGGAATTGTCAACCATTCAAGGTCTTTTGTAAAGGACCAGAGGCATGATAATTGCATAGGGAGAGATCTGGAATATAGAGTTGGTGCTTGAGTGTCTCCCATTTGTGCATAATGGATTAGGCTGGCCTCCCATATCAACAGGCATTTTGTGTCAAATGATGATCAGCACAGAACTTGGCCATCCATTGTGCAATGGTGGTTTTTGACAGAATGATGCCCCATAAACATTCTTCATTCTCTGATGAACGTCTACCAATGTCTGTTCTTCAGCAGCCAACAAAAGATTAACAGTGTGTTGGTCCTGTTTGGTTGCATTTGGTAATAACATTGCCATAATTCACTTTTTTACATTTACTAATCCCTTGCCTACACTGGAGTCACACTGTGTTGCATGTACACTGCTGCAATGCCCTCAAATGGAATTTTTTTAGTCGCCTTTTATATTATGTCCCTTTTCAATTGCTGCAAATATCTGATGAAGCTTTGCAGATTTTCACTATCAACTAACCTAATGGATCTAATGATTAATGTACCCCTGTTAGCAGGAAATGCATCATACATTTTCAACAGCTACTTATCGTCATCAGAAAGACCATTTCCTTACACATCTGTTATCAATTCTGTTATTATCTACAAAAATATTGACAATCAGGTTCATGCAGTTCTTTGTCGCTTTTGTAGGAAAGTCAACACCTGTCTCCAGACTAAAGCAGCTCATTACATTCTCAAAATCTGTCTATCATTATTACAGGTAAGAAAATTAGCATTAATATGATCTTTGTGGCTTTTTGAGAACAGGCAAGTCAAAAGTGATTCTAATTGCTTTGTTCCTCTTGATTATTTGTAGGATGTGAATGACTTCAAGTGTGATTAATTAATTAATACCATATTCATACATATCACAATTAAAAGTTTGTGAAATGCACAATCTCACAGGATATTAATGCGTAAATGCTTTGTCTACAATAAGTATGAGGAATCAAGTAACAGAATCTGTCAAGTCAGCATACCTTAACTAACTTCAGTTCCTACAGATGATTCTCTAACCTGGTTATTGAGATACATTCTGTCTCTCAATAAATCCTCCAGCTAGTCATTAAACTGATTACAATTTCTTACAAATACAGCAGTATTAGCTGTGACAAAATCATGATATTTTCAGAATTTTTCCATGTTCTGTCTCAGTGTATGACTTTTATTTCAGGCTAAATGGCTAGCAGTCTCTGGATGGCAAACGGCTGTTGTCAGGTTTATAGATCGCTCACTTTTTCACTTGAACCAGCATGGAGAGTGTACTTGTTGTATAAAAGATCTCATCATCAATGGGTCATTAAGTCACAAATGGCCATGTTTGGCATTGATGCTTTCAGTGCAGATGACGTGATGGCAGATTATTGCTTGTTATCTCTGATTTCTTCACAAAGAGCTGGTATCTCTGTACAGATTAACTTATCTTTCTTTGAAAGGAAGTAATAAATAAATGATAAATCATGTTTCCTTTTGTTGTTGGGCAATCATTTCTGTAAGAGGAACTGTTACTGACACTCGGCACATCTGTGAAGAATTTGATAAGTACTTCATAACCACAAACAAAATTCATAACTTCTTACTTCCACAAATAAGACCTGATGCAGTACTGCAGGAATCAAGAGAGTTTAAATTTACTGCAGTATCATGTCATGAACCAGCTAACATCATACAATCCCTAAAAAATCTTAAATCTGTGGGCTGGGATGAAATTCCAACAAATATCATAAAGGCAGGAAGTGACAGCATTGCACCTCAGCTCTGTAAAATAATAAACCAATCATTTGATGAGGGCTGCTTTCCAGACAGACTGAAATATGCTGAAGTCTGTCCAGTCTACAAAAAGGGAAAACAAGATGATTTAGTAAATTTCCACCCAGTATCTATACTCCCAGTTTTCTCTAAAATAGTTGAACGAATAGTATGTAATCAATTATAAAAGTACAATAAGGAAGGTAATATTATTCCCAATAACCAATATGGGTTCAGGAAGGGACGAAACACTTTACAAGCTGTAAATGAACTAATCTCCAGAGTAAGTAAATGCCTTGACAACAAACAAAGTGTATCTGGTATTTTTTGTGACCTCTCAAAGGTGTTTGACACAGTAAACCATAAGCTACTGCTCCAAAAATAGGGTACGTATGGCTTCCATGGAAAGTCTATAAGATGGTTTTCATCTTATCTCAAAAACAGATACCAAAGGGTGGTGATACATCAAAAGGGAGAGAAAACTTACTCTAGCTGGAAAGAAATTCAAGCAGACGTGCCCCAGGGCTCGATATTAGGACCACTTCTGTTCTTATATTACATAAATGACATGCCTAGCAAAGTAAATACAGATACAATACTTTATGCAGATGACTCAACTGCTGTAGTCTGCTGAAAAAACACTGACGAATGAGTAAGGACCACGAAACAAACTCTACGAGAACTTGAACAATGGATAAAAGATAATGCTATGAAATTAAATCTTGAAAAACCCAAATCATACACTTCTGGACCAAACTACTGAATGTATATCGCAAATAGAATATTCAGGTAAAGAACTGATCACAGTTGATTCTGTAAATTTCTTGGGATAACTTTAAATAAAAATTTGCAACGGACCGACCATGTGGACAGTTTACTGAAGAGATTAAATAGTTTAGTTTGTGCAATGAGGGTACTAGACAAAGTAACGGATTTAACAGTGAAGAAAACTGTATACCACGCGTATTTCATAACACTTATAAGATATGGAATAATATTTTGGGGTGCTGAAAAGACAAACCTCCTGACAGGAACCAATAGCAGACATTCATGCAAACCACTATTCAAAAGCCTGGACTTCATGACAATCCCTTCCATCTTCATATATGAAATACTTCTCTTTGAACAGAAAAACTCACATCTGTTTGAAGGAAATACATTCACACATGCCTATGAAACTAGACATAAATTGAAATACAAGCTACCTTGTCACCAACTCACAGTATATGAAAATACACCATATTACATGGCTCTGAAGATCAGAAATAAGATAAGGTCAATATTTGGGGAATCCACATTGGAGACCATTGGCACATACCTAAAAAGCAAATGTTATTATAATCTAGAAGAATTTATAAATAGGAATAGGGAGTAAAGATGCAAGTACAAATGGTATACTTTTGAAGCCATATAGATACAAAGTATACACATTCACTGTATATTCATGTTTATATATAGAATTATATAGCGGTTTGTATCCCATTCAGTACATCCATACTTCATATAGGTGTGTGAAGGCTATAGTAATGATTCGATGAGTTACGAAAAGATTTAAAATATAATGTTGTATTTTTATTACAATGAGCAGTGTGTGTATGACGTATTTCCTATAGTATATAAAATACTGTAACAACTTAGGTTAAAGACTGACAAGTCACCAATGTTCTCAATCGAATGATGGTATAAAAACATGTTATGTGACAATAAAGTATCTTATCTTATCTTATCTTAAAAACTCTCTTAGTGACTGTAAATGAGAACTTCTTGTTCAGATGAATGCTAATGACAATTCCACACAATATTATGCTTCATCACGATTCTTTGATGTGTGCTTAAAATTTTCATCCATTAAGAAGCAAATATATTGTCAATTAGTCTTTGTCAGTCTTGTGGGAAAATGAACAATGGTCAGTGTTAGTACTGCTCTCTCATGGAAACAACTCTTGTTTCATGATATAGCCACCCAGGGCACTTATTCTATGCAGCTCTGTCTTATTGAGCAGTTCCAATCAGTTTTAATCTCAAAAATAATTGTTTGGTTCCAATAGGACTGAAACCATCATTCTCACTGCTAGTGTCCTCTAATTCTATTGACAGTGTCTACAATTTAACTTCCCCCCCCCCCCCCCCCCCCCCCCACTGCATAAGGACAAATCTTATACATTTATGAAATTTGGTGAACATATATCTTGAAAATTTTATATGAAAGTGAAACTTTGTAAGTCATTTGCAATCAAGGTGAAGGATATGCTTGCAGAAATACACTCCTGGAAATGGAAAAAAGAACACATTGACACCGGTGTGTCAGACCCACCAAACTTGCTCCGGACACTGCGAGAGGGCTGTGCAAGCAATGATCACACGCACGGCACAGCGGACACACCAGGAACCACGGTGTTGGCCGTCGAATGGCGCTAGCTGCGCAGCATTTGTGCACCGCCGCCGTCAGTGTCAGCCAGTTTGCCGTGGCATACGGAGCTCCATCGCAGTCTTTAACACTGGTAGCATGCCGCGACAGCGTGGACGTGAACCATATGTGCAGTCGACGGACTTTGAGTGAGGGCGTATAGTGGGCATGCGGGAGGCCGGGTGGACGTACCGCCGAATTGCTCAACACGTGGGGCGTGAGGTCTCCACAGTACATTGATGTTGTCGCCAGTGGTCGGCGGAAGGTGCACGTGCCCGTCGACCTGGGACCTGACCGCAGCGACGCACGGATGCACGC